>NC_135763.1:34194021-34290866 GCF_052425735.1 Oculina patagonica
CAATCTATCAGTAAAACTGAGTCTAAACCTGTGATGGACTAGCATTCTATCCAGAAGTAGCAATACAGTCAACTCTCTCTTAACGGACACCTCTATAAGACGGACACCTCCATAAGACGGACACCTGGTTATGGTCCCTGCCGTTTTTCAGTCATTTTACTGTAAGAAAACACTCTGTAAGACGGACACCTCTCTAAGACGGACAACGGACACTATGAAACCGCCAACGGACACGCCCAAAAAGTTATTTTTAAGTGAATAAGACTTTAAAACTTGTTATCGACATATAGCATAGTAGGTCAGCGCCTTTAGAATACCAATATACCGCTAAAACGCATAACTTCTTTTCTTAAACTTGTTTATGGGCACCAAAATTTCAGTTTTCTACTTACAGTATTAGCGTTTGTTATTAACAAACAAGTTGAATTTCTGATATTATTTTAGTTCCACTTTATAGGTTTTCCTTACGTAAGCGACTAAAAACAGACGTGCACTCGTTGTGCATAGCCGTTTAGCTTCATCGTCTCAAAATTTCTGGTGTCACGTTACCTCGACTCTCTATAAGGCGGACACCTCTCTAAGACGGACAGTTGGGACCGGTCCCGACGGTGTCCGTCTTAGAGAGAGTTGACTGTACTCCAATTCGCATCGTGTTGCAAAAACTGCAATGAGGGCAACTTTGAACATTCTGGAACTCTAATTTTAGGGAAATAATTTAAGCTACGGATTTTCATACAAAGATGCACTATATTTTATGCCCTGCTATCAAAATGGTGGTTACGAACTGACGGACATGAAATCTTCATATTGTTCCGGGTGTGTCGAAAACTCAGACCTCAGACCCGAAAAACTCGGATCCCCCTGCCATTCCGTATCTAGAAAGCGGGAGAGTTAGAACCGATAGAGTTACTTTTATATCTTTGACTCCGTTATGATATAATGATTAGCAAGTAGGGTACAGCCATCGGCACATAAGCATATATATTTTTGCACATTAGTATATATTTGCTAGGGGCCTATAAATCAGCCCTATCAACCGGAGGTTGATAAATAAAAATCTCCAAACTGCGCTAAGCTGCCGTGACCAATAAAAAAAATAACAAACAAATAATTCAACCAATCAGTCAATCGATTCATAAATCTATCAATCAATAAACTTAATTTTTTAAGTGTCGATGTCACAGCGTTCTAATCAATTTTTAAGACAAGCCCATCAGTACGCCTTGCGTACCTTTCTTTATTAATTATGAGCAAGAGGTGATGCTATAAAGTGAAACTTTATTGTGAGAATTCTAACTAACAGGAGCTGACCTCGTTTGCTGAATTTCGAGAAATTCACAAGCATATCAAGACCATGAAAAAGATCTAGATATTTTGCACATCTGAACATGGCAAATGACATAAACCCGGCATTAGGAACGGAAGATGGCGAGAGTCGAAATGTATTACAGTACTGACAGACTATTCTTGGTTTTCATGTTACGTCATAAAATTCTGAAATCAAAATTCACTAGGCCTACTAAATTTTCGTTGTCATTAGACGTAAGATAAACTAAAAATATATATTTTTGCAAATTTCCAGATCGATAGTTTCATTCGTTTTTTAAACAGAGCATTTTAAATATTCGAGTTCCCCGTCGTATGTGACATCAAACTGAGTGCCGTGACAAAACTGTTTTGTTTGAAAAAAGGCCTTTCCTTTCCATTTTCAGCAGAGCATTTCAGATATAGTAAGTGGTGTTTATGTGAAACTATACTAGCTCATGAGCCAAAGATTGCCGCTGATGTAAACAGAATTGAGTTCCAGATGGTTTCTCTGACATCACAGCGGCCATATTTGTGCCCAGTAGGAAGGACACAGTTATGGCATCTCCATACTAAGCTTTATAAATTTGCGTGGAAAGGTTCGGCAAATAACTCGCAAACGGTACACCGCACAGACCTGAAACTTGGAGAAATTGTTTATCTATTTATCGTCTATAATATTTGATATTCATAGCTTCTGTAGTTGAATAGCCTGAGTATCAGGCTTTTCTAAGGGGTAAGGGGAAAAGGAAGGAGCGCGGACCTCCCCCCTCCCCTTAGGAAGGCCTGATACTCAGGTTAGTAGTTGAATGGTTTTGAATTTATATTTTGATTGCGTGACAGTGAAATTAAACCAGCAATATAAAAAAATTGACTGGTATCCCTTTCAAACTTTTCAAAACTTCAACTCTAATATAGCATTTCTTTGCTCAATTTAGCTCTGTCGTTGATATTGTCCATAGAATGCTTAATTAAGGGTGCGCCAGCGTTTTATTTACGTTGAAAAATTGACCAATTACATTAGTCTTAATACCTAGACGTGCATGCCAGCGCTAAAACACAGGCCCCGAAGCGAGCTTTCTGTTACCGCTTCTCTCAACCGAAATTTTGCCCGGGGTTTGGGACGCTTTAAAGCTTTCGTTCTTTCCTCGGAGATCAGCGAAGTTGGAGCCAGGGCTTAAGGATCTCGAAAGAAGTCCATGCTTCTTCTGCCTGACACAAAGAGTAGTTGGTGTATGGCTACAGATATCAAGCAGTCCATTGAAGAAAAGGGCTGTGAGACTAAAGTGAGCAAGAACAAAGCTTGTGTTGGCCAGTGTTTTTCATACTACTCGCCAGGCACTTTCCCCGTGAGATATGCTGCAAGAAAGAGGACGAAGTATTGCGATGTCTGCAAGCCCTCCCTGAAGAGCTGGACCAAGATAAGCCTAAATTGTCCCGGGAAAAAGAATTCTCAAGTGAACAAGCTTGTGGAGAAGATTTATGATTGCTCGTGTAAAAGATGTGGCAGGGATCCTAAGAAACAGAAGTAACTCGCAAAAATTGAGCCATTTACAGGACTGAATACTGACGTTTTTAATAGGGTTTTGTTGCTTTCAGTCTAGTTCTTCAGAACAAGTCATAGCAAGTTTAAATCAAAGAAAAGGAGAAGCAGGAAGAGGCAGAGCCTATAGATTTGTTTTATTTACCCGAATTATAATGATAAGCAAACGGGGCACAGCCATCTCCTGACTGTAAATATAAAATGAACTTGTAAGGCTAGCGGTAAAAGCAATGAAAATTTATGAAACTTATAAGTGGGTCCTGAAGGGGTAAAATGGGAACTGGGATTTGCCTATTTTTCACTGGGAAAATGGGATGCGGTCACTGGGACTGGGATTCAGAAACAAAAAATGGGAATGGGAAGCGTGTCAGTACATAACTAAACATACATATTTTGTGCTCTTTAATGTTATGTTCTTAACACGGCACTGAATAGTTAAAACACTGAAAACTCTGAGACGAAATGACCGCAAGTCTCGATCAATTTTCGTGTAAGTTAAGTTACTCAGCGGAACAGCTATGACTGAGCACCGGCACAAACATGACAAATGAAATATTTAAAAGAGGTGACAGCAAGTTGTTGTCAGTCAGGGTAGTGGTTGGTAGGAATAAAAACTTGATAGCTTTAAAGTGATGTCCTCAACAATATTAGTGATAATACTGATAATAACTAGCAGAGCATGATTTTGGATAGTCCAGTCCTTGGACTATCCCTTCTGCGACCCGGGTGCAAAAAAAAAAGTCCAGGATAACTTGCATGTGCAGAATAGGTACTAAATTGTTGAATTTATCATCTGTGCGCGTGCTTGTCCAAAGGTGCTGTGGAATATGAGTAATATGATAATAAAGTATTTTCCGTTTGTCTCACGACGTAGTTCCCCCCTTTTTTGTAAGGGGGGGAGGGGTGGGTAGGGACGGATTTCTGAGCATGTGCATGCAAGTTAATCTGGACTGGCTTTTCCTGCACCTGGGTTCAATCCCTATATAGGGCACCAGTAGTTAAGGAAATGAGAGTTGAGGTTCAGGGATCAGGGGATACAGTGACGTCACAATACCCCAAGGGATTACGTCATCAAAATGATCTAAAAATAGAAGAATGACGTCATTGATGGGGAGGGGGCTTAGGGGTGTAAATGACGTAATGGTGTTATTTTTAGTCATGGGGCGGTAGATTAAATAATTGATACAGTGATGTAATGATTTTATTTTAAGTAACAAAGTCATTTGATTAAAAAGTAAATAAAAAGAAGTCATGAGAGAATTTTTCGGGAAAATGTTTTATCTGATAATACTTCGAATGGTTGCTAAACAACAACCACATTTTTTTCAACAAACGATTAATGTGAAGAACCCTTTGGTGGTGCTCTTTGATGTCTATGAGCAAATGATCACGGATGGTATTATGAACTGGGGGCGTTTATTTGTTTTCATTCGCTATGCAGAATGTTTCAATTTACAAAGACGGCAATGGAAAATGCTACTCGCCTTCATAGAAAGCAAACATCCCCTGGCACTACCGAGTTTGTGGACTCTGATTGCATGTTTATTTGTAGATATGACCTCATAGGGAGAGACAGAGTTTTATAAAATGGAGTTGATTTGTGCTAGAATTAATCATAATAGCGATTACATGACCAAGTGAAGAGATGAGCTGTTGTGGGTCCACACCTTCATTTTCCCTTAAAAACCTACTTCGAAAAGTTCGCTGTGTATTAGCTTGTTGTGGGGGAAAGGTTGTAATACAGAACTCAGAGTTGGATGGAGAGGGAGGAAATCAACAAACTACTGACGAAGTTGTACTACAACATCAGTGAGGGAGAGAGTCTTGGAAGTGCAGAGAAATTGTTTCGCAACGCAAAGACGATAAAACCAAAGATAAGGGACTGGTCAATAAGTACAGGGGGGGTGGGCCGGAGCAGAAAGGGGGTGGGTCATCAGTTTTTGAGCCCTCGAAAAGGGGTGGGTTATGTAATTTTGATCTACACGTAGGGGGTGGGTCATCTTATTTATTCACTTACTTTTAACTGTTATAGTTCCAAGAAAAGTTGTATTCATCAGTATATAAAATTGATAAATTTCTCCATGTAAGCAGTTTTAAATGAATTTCTAGCGATTTCAAAAGGCCCAAATATAAAATTTTCCCGGGGGAGCATACCCCCTGACCCCCCTAGATGGCTTGTAATCATATCATTAGTTTTACCTGACTCTCTTCAACCTGCATAGATTCACGCTGGGCTTTAGGCCTTTAAATACCAGTAAACTCTTTTATTACACAACTAAGGTGGTCCGAGGGCTAATAACTAAATCAGTCAATCAGATTACTTAATTTCCGGTCCCGCGAGGGCCGATATTTTCCAAGTATCGGACCGGGTTTTGTCCCGGATGATCCCGCGCTAATTCCCTCGCGATTTAGCGCAAGATTTTTGCTAGATTTTTTTGCAAGATTTTTTCGGAGTTTTTATTGCTTTGAAAATGAAATGACCTTAAATACAGAAATAAATAGCGAGCGTAAAAGTTCTGCCGCACATTGTTTTCCACGACATCTACCGGGTAGCAATTCCCACTACACAAAGTTTCTAGTCGTGTAATAAATCTCTTATTAACCAAGCTTGCTCGGGACCGTACTGTCAAGACCTCGGGCTAATATTCACCCAGTACGGCCCTCGCGCGTGGTTAATAAGATATATTTCTCAAACAATTTGCAAATATGAATGATGGACAGTGGTTGTATTTTATTTATGTTATTAATTTCTGTATAAAAATATGAACTCTTCAATATATAATTGATTATGAATTAATATCATATACTGATTCAGTTTTTTGCATATGTTTGTGTCTAAATTTCCCCATGGACTTTACACACAAATATGTGGAAAACTTACAAAAGGCTAGTATGAGAAGTGATAAATTCATCCTTCTTTGGTGTGTCAAGAAATGGAAAAAAGACGTACATGGAACAGCAGTGTTCATCAGGGAAAATGTCTATGTAGGGAATTTCACTTAAAAAGCTGAAGTCAAATAAAAAATCTCCAACCCCTAACAGATGATAAAGAAATGATAGGTCCCTTGATTTTTTTTTAGCAAAGGGGGTGGGTCATGTAATTTTCAACCCCCTGTCAGGGGTGGGTTAGTCGGTTCTGAGCCAGACGGAAGGGGTGGGTCACAAATTTTTGAGCCACCACTTTTCCAATTGCTCCGGCCCACCCCCCCTGATACTTATTGACCAGTCCCTAATACGAAGACAAGTGCAGGAGTGGTTGAGCACCCAGGATGTGTATACTCTACACAAACCTGCCCGGAAGCGCTTCAAGCGAAATAGAGTTATGGTGGGAGGAATAGATCAAATATGGGAAATGGATCTGGTCGACCTCCAATCTATTAAGAAATATAATAACAATTTCAAGTACATTTTAACAGCTATTGACTGTTTTTCAAAGTTCGCATGGGCACAACCTCTGAAAGACAAAACAGGAAACTCGATTGTTGAAGCGGTTGAGGAGATATTTAAATCAGGGCGAAAACCTTTAAAACTTCACACAGATCAGGGTAAAGAATTTACTAATAGGTTATTTCGAATTCAAAAGTTTTTAAAGGATAACAATATTTCTTTCTTTACAACGTTCAATGCACAGACCAAGGGAAGTATTATTGAAAGATATAACAGAACGCTGAAAACAAAAATGTGGAAATATTTTACGTGGAAAAATACATTAAAATATGTAGACGTTCTACCGAAACTTTTGCAGAGCTATAATAATTCTTTTCATCGCAGTATTAAGACAAAACCAGTACTTGTAAGTAAAGCTAATGAAAGTAAGGTGTGGCATACTTTGTATGATGAAAAACCCTCCAAAGTAGTCTTCAAGTTTAAGGTTGGAGAACAAGTGCGAATTTCAAAAGCAAAGCGAACTTTTGAGAAAGGGTACCTTCCTTCGTGGACCACTGAGATTTTTACAATATCAGAGCGACTACCGAGAAACCCTCCTGTTTACAAATTGAAAGAGTTTGATGGAGAAGAATTAGATGGAACGTTTTATGAAAAAGAGTTAGTAAGAGTAGTGAAAAAGGCAGATGATTTGTATAAAATAGAAAAAATTTTAGGTAAACGTAAGCGAGGAAAACATGTTGAATATCTTGTTAAATGGGTTGGATACCCTGAGAAATACAATAGCTATGTGTCTAGTAAGGATTTAAATAAAGTATAAAAGCATATGAAAAACAACTTTTGTATCATCAACTCTGTTGATGCGAGCAATGGCTAAGCAAAAGCAGTTTTATATGACCCTCCCCAGCAATAGTTCAATGTCGATTTACCCGGATAATACTCTCACTGAGTATCGAGTTAAACTTCCAGAGACTATAATACTACAAGGGGATTGGGAGGTTGGACTCGCGAGTATCACCTTTCCACACACCTGGTTCAACATTCAATCTGGAAAGAGCAACTTTATGTACTATGATGCCAATGTGGGCGATTGGTTGGTGGGTCTTCCTCCTGACGGATACTATCACACCATACCAAGTGTGATTAATGCTATCATGAAAGAAATCAATAGTCAAAAACGAGAAAATGTGTACATACAACTTTCATTTGATACCATGTCGGAGAGGGTCACTGTAACCTTGGGGAATGGAAGTAAGCTCCACTTGGGGGAGAATTTAGGTTTGATGCTGGGTTTCGGAGGCGAGATTACCTTAACGGAAACTACAACGGCCCCCTACATCTCGGATGTAAGTGATGGGATACAATCAATATACATTTACTCGAATATAGTAGATAGTCAAATTGTTGGTGACGTGAGAGCGCCCTTGCTACGTATAGTCCCCGCCGAGGGTAACAATGGGAGTATTATCAATAAAAACTTTGACAACCCTCAATATCTTCCGGTTGGTACAAAAGAATTTGAGACGATAGAACTGCTTATAAGAGATGACGTGGGAAGAAAAATATCATTTGAACGTGGACGAGTTGTGATCACATTGAGTTTTAGACTCCGTCAATCGCCAAACTTCAGCTAAACATGAGAAGGACAATGAACAAACAAGACGGAGGTAACTTACCAGTATTTCGCGGAAGCTCATTCCAAAGAGGTTATGGACTAGGGTCTTTTTTCAAGTCTCTAGCGAGATCTGCCATACGTACCACTTTTAAAAAAAGGAGCAAAAACAGTGGGAAAGGCACTGCTTAAGGTATCAGTGTACCCCAAAATTGACCATTTTAAAGAAAATTATATTTTGGTATTTTCGGGTAGATCTCATTAAGACCTTTCATTCAAAAAAAAGAGCACGGAAAACGATTGACTCTACACAAAGTTATGAACGAAAAACTTTTCTTGCAATTAATTATTTGATATTGATAGCTGTCAACAGGTTACAAGTCTAAAGAAGCGCGGCGATCTACCGTTGCGTGATTATCACAGTCTTGGTTTTCGACGAGATGCTTTGGGTGTTTCTCGCTGGTAAAATGCATAGTTTTTCAGACGTGAAAGAAGAAACATTTTCCCATTCCTTTCTCATGTTCGAAGAATGCTGCAACAACGGGAAAAGACAAAGGATTTGGCAGATGCACTAGTAGATAGCAACAGCGAATTATTTTTTGCCGCTTGAAGCGGTAACGCCACGACCCGGCGTCACGACCAGTTCCTCGGCTTACTTTAGGACCTTTAGAATGCTTGCGACTCCACGTTTTTGTTGTTTTAGATTTAACATTTGTAAAACTGTTGCAGTGAGACGAAAATCATTATAAAGCGAGCGGTAGAAATAAAATTATGCAACAGACTGTTTCCGACCAGAAGCAACATTTGACACCGCTTTGAACAGGTTCTATTGTTAAAGTAAAATGAACCTTCATTCTATCACTCAACGCGTGATCATTTTCACACGTCTTGTGTAATTAATCTCATTAAAGCGGAAGAACGCCCCAAAATACATTTTCTTTCGTATCTCGTAAACAAATTTTCGAAGAGAGAGGTGCACATTTTAAGTTCGTTTTCAATGGGGTTTCAACAATTTTCGCTGAAATTTGGCAAGAATGTTGCCCGATAATTGAGCAACAAAACTGTGTCGGCGAATTTTAACTTTTTTCCTCTTTCAAAAGTTATGGCTGTTTTAACGCAGAAAATAGTTGTTCTTTACACTCTTAAAGTTTAACTACGTGTCAAAAACAAACCAGACAAGTAATCAATATTCCCCGACACAGTTTCTTAGAGAAATGTGTGAAGAACACATAGCGATGCTAATCGCTTTTTCCCACTCAAATCTGTCCGGAAACGAACCCGATCTATGAGCCTCGGTACTTCTGGAAAAAACACGCTCTTTTTGGATAACATTAATATTTTTACTCAAAATAAATATATGTCCGTAATCTACAATTCCTAAGCTTTCAGAAAATATATACTTTGCTAGGGTTTGCCTTAACTACCAGACGGTAAGGCAGCTCCAACGCAGGATGGTCATTTGGGGTACACTGATACCTTAATACAGGAGCAGATATTGCAAAAGATATCGCCTCGGGTAATAATCTCCAAGAATCTTTAAACACTCGAGTGAATCAAACTATTAAAGGGTTGGGAGGTACACGTAAAACAATGAATCAAAATGGGAGAGGAATTCGACAACACTCGACCGGGAGAAAACCTATAAAAAGGAAAGCACCACAGCAGAAGGTCATTAAACGCGGAGCAAAGAAAGCGAAAGGATCAAGAACAGTGCAAGATATATTTTCTTAAGTATGGCCTTTGTACATGCTGAATCGACTCCTTGTACAAAAAGTGAGTTAGATCTCTTCACCACTCCTGCAACGCAGGTTGCAATACAAAAAGGGATGTGGATTGATCATCAACCAATCTCTAGTTTAAACAGCAGCGCCCCCATAGAGTTTAAAATCGCGGGAACGGATGATTACCTTGATCTTTCAAAGACAATGCTAGTGATGAAGGTAAAAATCACAAAACGTAATGGGACAGATCTTGGAAGTGGAGAGAAGACCGCACCGGTGAACAATTTCCTGCAAAGTCTCTTTAAACAAGTGGATGTTTTTTTAAATGGTATACAAGTAACGCAATCAACAGGTACTTACGCTTATCGAAGTTACTTGGAGACGCTTCTCAATTTTGGTCCAGCGGCAAAATCATCTCAACTCACCGCAGGGCTCTTTTACAAGGATACCGCTGGCCAAATGAACAGCCTTGATCCCACCCTGGCTGAAGGTGGAAATGAAGGCCTGAAAAAACGCTACAGTTTCACAAAGGAAAGCATGTTAGTAGATCTCTCAGGCTCTCTGTTCTGTGATATTTTCTTTAGTGATCGACTGCTTCTAAATCAAGTCGATGTCAGCATAAAGCTTTCGCCGAACCGAAGCAATTTCTGCATTATGTCCGGTGAAGCGGCTGTGGATTACAAGATTGTGATGCAAAGTGCAGTGTTAAAAGTAAGAACAGTGAAAATCAGTCCCGTTATAAAACTTTCTCACACGAAGGAGCTTCAAAGTGGAAATACAGCAAAATACCCCATTAGAAGGGTAGAGTGCAAGGCTTTCACAATCCCCTCGAGTAACCCCTCCATAAACAAGAGTGATTTGTTTAATGGTAATGTTCCGAAGAGGATTGTCTTAGGGCTGGTGGAAAGTGAAACTTTCAACGGAGATTATAAAAAAACCCTTACAATTTCCAGCTTTATAACATGACCTCAGTGAGTGTCACAATAGATGGTGAGCAAAGACCACTGAAACCGATTAATTTAAAATTAACATCTGCGGGTGGTCGAAATTTCATTGAGGCGTATAACACGCTGTTCACCGGAACTGGAATTTTGAACCACGATAGCGGCAATGATATTTCGAGAGATGATTATTATCAAGGATATGGAGTTATTTGTCTGGATTTAACCCCCGATGCCTGTTCAGCCTCGGATCACTTTAACGAAAGAAATAAAGGTAACCTCACACTTGTGTAACGATACGTTTTATGGCTATCGGGCGTTATTTGCTTGTGCTTGAAACTCTCGACGGATTAATGGACGATTGGTTCGGTAAATAATATATTTCGACGCGGGATGGGGAGGACAACTCGGTAGAGCCACTGGCTAGGCTGCCGGCACTCGTTACGTATGCCAGAAGTACAGAGACCTTGCCCTTTAGCCTTAGCGGACGATAACACAGCAGAAAACCATGCAACTTCTTTGGAACTCAGCAAATCTTCTTTATTGTAGGTTAAACTTCGACGATACTTGACACTAACTCATAGTATATCTCTTGAGGTAATCCTCATAGTCTTTAAGGTAATCGATTTGTAACAGTTTGCGCGTTACTTATATACTAACCTAGACAAATACAGTTGTCTTTCGCTATTGAGCTCTTATACAAAAGAAATCTTATTGTACATGAATGAAAGTTAGTTTTTTTATGCGAGCGATTTATGTATTTTCCAGAATATAGTATTTTCATTGGTTAAGTTGTAATTAAAATCCAGATTAACTTTTAGACCGTTTACCTTGAGAAATATAATGCGAGAATAAAAGGTTACTTTTGAAATGCAAAATCTATTATGCTTATGAATAGGTTGACTTACTAAGCTATTTGCAAAGTCTGGGCAGATGTTCCTTTGAGATCTTTTCCTAATGTAAACTTTGTACTGTACTTATTGTATCCTAAAATAACTACTACTGAATTGTATTGTATCGTTAACCATATTTGGAACGAAGTCAAGATTTCAGATAGAATGGTATTTTATGTGCAATTCACAAGTATTTTCTGGTTTTGAGGTATTTTCTGAGTTCGTTTCCTTATACTTAGATAGGGGTCTTATTCCTATCGTGACACCCCCCACCTTAAATTGAAAACCTCCTGGTTTTCGAAAATCTTCAAAATGATTATTGATAAATCGTTTGATTTGCAGTATATTTCTCTGATACATGTAGTTCAATAAAATGAGGATCAACTAACGTGGATATTTTGAATAATTCGACGTTTTTAACATATAACTATTGCTTAACTTGGTATCTTTTAAAAGGGATCAATTTGGGATAATCTGTTGGAACTGAAATATAACTTGAGAAGGATGATATAACTATTCTATACTTATTGGAAAGACATCACTGGAAGCAAGTCGGCTATATCGTAAAATGACTTGCATTGAAGGACTGTGGCGGGAACTCGCCGAAGGATACTTGACTTATGATATGTCTATTAGCGTTCTTTTTCTCATTGTTTATTCTTGTATGGAATTCCGGTCCTGTCGTTTTCCGTCAAGATGGGCGTTTTCGTTAAATATCTTGTGATTGGTATCGTTATCCTGGTTGCATCTTGTGATGAGCCTCATTGAGCACTACAGAGCTGGGTACGGACGTGTGTTCTTTTAGGCGGACGGGTGTGAGTACAAACAGCAACTGTGGACTTAAAACTGGACTAGCTTGGACGTTATCCAGTGAACATTCGCTGTGGACACTTGAAGAATCTGGACAGATGTAGAGTGCGGTGCTGGTGTTGATTTTGGTCGATGATTTCAGGTCCTGACCTCTAGCATGTCCATGAGGGGACATCAACAGCAAAATGATGAGAAATTTAAGAAAGAAGATAGCTGTCTTCTTACACTGTAGAATAAATGGACCACGAGCAAAGTTGGAAAAGGTCGGTGCTGGTATGTCGTCATTTTGTCGTTGACTGGGTTTGGTGACTTGGTTTAACTGTTAAAGTGGCCAAAGGTCGTGCATGTGTTGCGTTTAGAGACAACGTGATGGCGTGAGCGTTGTCAAGTTTCAGTGTTCCGTCTGCAAAATTAATAATCGCATCATTGTTCAATAGGAAATCTCGACCAAGAACAGCGTTGGTAGTCATATTTTCTATAACGTGGAACTGACAGGGAAATTCTCTTCCGTTGAATGACAAGGGTACTTCGATCTTTCCAGCTGTCGGTAGTTTCTCGCCACTAACTGTATCCACTCGTGAATAAGTGCTCGGGACAATGATGGGCGAGGTCTCTTCGGGAAAGGCTTCTTGTAAGAATACGGCGTCTATTACGGAGATACAGGCTCCTGAATCAACTAAGAGGTCAACGGGACAACCATGTATTTTGGCTGTAACGAAGGCATTGCGTTGCTCTTGTTTGGAAGGTAGACTTTCGCCTTTTGGAAAGTCTGTAGACGTTCGATCTTTCTTTTTCCGTTTTTGGTTCTGCGAAGGGGCATTGTCGTGGTGCACTTTTGCCTTGGCTGCTCGGTTTGTTTCCAGTTTTGAGTTGCTACTTTCTGGTAAGGTCATCTTCTCATATGCCAGATTTTCTTCAGTCACGGTAGGAATTACAGTCGTGGTCTTCATGTCACTGGGCCTGTCTGTGGAACAAACTGCTATTCGAATAACTAGCTCTTGGTTGCTACTGGTTCGAAGGGATGTTACAGAGGCAGCTTTGGCATGATGCTTGGAAATGGTGACAAGGTCCGTCTTAATTTCACTCGGTTGCTTCTCATTTGCATTCGTCTCAGTTGGACTGCTGACTGTGATGGTATCAATAGTGTTAATAGTTGGAACTTCTGAACTCTCAGGTGAGTTTGATATCGGGTGGCTTCGTCTAGCATAGTAAACTGGTTCAACTTGCTCATTCTGGGTATTCGGATCGCTGGAAGGCTGATTAGGCGAGGGGACAACTTGCTCAAAGGCAGCAATTCTGGGCTCGTTTGCTTGAGTGTTGCTGTTAGTGTAAACCGCTTGGGGCTGGCGATAGTTTGGACTCTGTTGGAATCGGTGAAAACAATTTTGTGTCACGTGACCAACTTTCCCACAAATGCCACAAAGGGATCTTCGGGATGCATAAGTACGCATAAATCCATCCATGCGGGCTTGCATTCTGCGAATTTCCTCTAATGCACGGGATAAGTCAGGGTTGACATTTGGTGATGCTTTGTTTCTGTCGTAGTTTTCAGCGGTTCTTTCTCTCTGAGGTTGAAAGTCTCTCTGGGCAGCCTTTAATTGGCGATTTTCCTCTCGTAAACGCTGAATTTCGCTGTTGTTTGTACTGTCGCGGTTAAAGCCCTCTCTTGGTGTGGGTTGGTAGGCTGCGATAGCCTGAGTTCCAGAAATAATGTTATGGAGATGGTGCATTTGTTGTTGTAAATTGGCGAACTGTTCAGCTTCTGAGGGCTGTGTCAACATCGGCTGAAATGCGGCGATTTTACTCTCTATAGGGTTTTGAGGTGAGGTCTGAATTTCCTGCGGCTTTTGCTCTAGGCGGAACATTATTTTTTCAATGTTTTCCTCAAGCTTGTCCATTCTGGTGTTGTCTGAGCTTGTGGTAGGCTTTGCGTTCTGAACAAGACGTGAAATATCTTCTTCCCGTCTCTGTTGTAATGATTGCTGGATGGAATAGATTAATCTTGCAGCATCTTCGGCCTCTGCATAAGTCTTCGGTTCTTTCTTTAAAACGTCAGCTTGAATATCGGCGCGTAGACCTTGAATAAGATAGCTTAGTTTGTCCTCATCACGTAAATCTAGGCAGCTAAATTTCTCGTTTAAATCTGCGAGAAAGTTTTCAATGGACTCGGTAGGTCCTTGGCGTCTAGTGGAGAGTGCTTGTCGGAGTCTGAGATGGCGATGTGCAGGAGAAAAACGTTCCTTTAGTGCTTCTTTAAGTGCATCGTAGGAAGCTTGCACTGTGTTGGAGAGGTTGTAATAAAACGACTCTGCTGGGCCAGGTAGGTGTAAGGCCAACTGAACGGCTGCGTGATCGCTGTCTGGGTGTATTTTTCTATTAGAAAGGTAAAGAGCAAAGCGTTGTAACCAGCGGTCGACATTTTCGTTTTCTCGACCGTGAAATGGAGTAGGTTTGGCCACTGTAGACTCGGCCACAGTAGGGATTTGTAACGAAGCTTGTGCTGCTTCAAGTTGTCTGCACATTTGGTGTTGAAGGTTGACCATTTGTCGTTGAAGATCGGTCATCTCGTCTGAATCCATTCTAAGATCGTTTAAATTTTCTTGACTAGAATTGATCGACGAGCCAGGAGATATAGAGGCAATGTTTCCTTTATCGATTTGTCCTTTTCCTGTTTCTATTTCTGTGGGAATAGAAACTGTCTTTTTACGGAACGAGGAGGTTAAAAGAGGAGTTGTTTCGTCCTCGTCTTGCGCAGACTCGTTCTCTGAACTACTATTTTCTTCGTCGAGGTCTGGTGTAGTACTACGGGACGAGCTTTCCTCTGGAATATGAACGGCGTGAAGAGCCGTGGAGGGACTGGGTTGTCCGGCCTGGGTGGCAGGTAAAAAACTCGTGGATGGACTGGATTGTCCGGCCTGGGTGGCGGGTAAAAAACTCGTGGATGGACTGGATTGTCCGGCCTGGGTGGCGGGTAAAAAACTCGTGGATGGACTGGATTGTCCGGCCTGGGTGGCGGGTAAAAAACTCGTGGATGGACTGGATTGTCCGGCCTGGGTGGCGGTTTCTTGGTTGAGTTGACGTAAATATTCTTGTTGTAAAATACTGGGCGAAGCTGGACTATTTCTGCGGGGCGATCCGCTTGGTTCGTGGACGGTTTCCGTGTTGTCTTGGCGATGACAGGCACAACGGCAAATTCCGGTGTTGGAATCAAAATATCCCGGTGGACAAAAACAATCTGGGTTGTGGACGATTTGTTGACTTTTCTTTTTTCTTGAACTGGTAAGGGCTTTTATTCTTCGACGGAGATTATATCGACTTGTTCGTTTACCTTTGGTCATTCGCACAACAGGCGAACAGGCACAATGTTCCGTAATAAAATATTGTTATCGTACAATAACAAAGTTCTATCTTCGGCTAAAACGATAGATTTTAAATAAATTCAACAAAGTTCTTGTATGTAAACGAACAGGGTTCGTGGATAAACACGCAATTTCGAAGTGACTGCGTGGATAAATACGAGGTGTAGAACTCTCGTTAAATAACTTCAAGTGGAAATAAAACAACGAATACTCGGAAAGTTTTAGTTTCCGAGGAATTACCTTGAATTATTCGTTGAGTTCCTTTGTGCGGTCGGTTTTCCGTCCTCGTTGATCGTCTTAAGAGCTGAAAGAACGTCTCGGGTTCGAACACCGCTGTAACGATACGTTTTATGGCTATCGGGCGTTATTTGCTTGTGCTTGAAACTCTCGACGGATTAATGGACGATTGGTTCGGTAAATAATATATTTCGACGCGGGATGGGGAGGACAACTCGGTAGAGCCACTGGCTAGGCTGCCGGCACTCGTTACGTATGCCAGAAGTACAGAGACCTTGCCCTTTAGCCTTAGCGGACGATAACACAGCAGAAAACCATGCAACTTCTTTGGAACTCAGCAAATCTTCTTTATTGTAGGTTAAACTTCGACGATACTTGACACTAACTCATAGTATATCTCTTGAGGTAATCCTCATAGTCTTTAAGGTAATCGATTTGTAACAGTTTGCGCGTTACTTATATACTAACCTAGACAAATACAGTTGTCTTTCGCTATTGAGCTCTTATACAAAAGAAATCTTATTGTACATGAATGAAAGTTAGTTTTTTTATGCGAGCGATTTATGTATTTTCCAGAATATAGTATTTTCACTGGTTAAGTTGTAATTAAAATCCAGATTAACTTTTAGACCGTTTACCTTGAGAAATATAATGCGAGAATAAAAGGTTACTTTTGAAATGCAAAATCTATTATGCTTATGAATAGGTTGACTTACTAAGCTATTTGCAAAGTCTGGGCAGATGTTCCTTTGAGATCTTTTCCTAATGTAAACTTTGTACTGTACTTATTGTATCCTAAAATAACTACTACTGAATTGTATTGTATCGTTAACCATATTTGGAACGAAGTCAAGATTTCAGATAGAATGGTATTTTATGTGCAATTCACAAGTATTTTCTGGTTTTGAGGTATTTTCTGAGTTCGTTTCCTTATACTTAGATAGGGGTCTTATTCCTATCGTGACACTTGAAATGCAGTTCAGTCGTGGGCTACCTTAAGCTGTAAACCTGATTGTCTACGGTGAGTTTGAATCGCTTATAGAGATTGATCAAGGTCGCCACGTCATTTACGACTTTTCAAGTTAACTTCAACTAGTATGAACACAAGAATGATAAGTGAAGTGATCGCCACTGATAGAATAACCGCTGGAAAGTTTACTGGTGTGTTTGCAGCTAATGAACTACCGAGAAAAATTGAAAAGTTTCCATGCGGAATCATCGCTAATACTGACCCGAATTTCAAGCCTGGACAACACTGGATTGCTTTTTATTTAACAACTCCGAACAGTGGCGAATTTTTTGACAGCTATGGTAATCCACCTAGTTTTTATAGTAGGAACTTTGAGACTTTTCTACATCATACGGTTTCAGAATGGACCTTTAACTCACATGTATTGCAAAGTACCTTCAGTAATGTATGCGGAGAGTATTGTATATTTTATTTGATGCACCGATCGCGAGGTGTCAGCATGAACAATATTGTGAAAGTGTTTTCAAACAATAGACAATTAAATGATGAGAGTGTGTATAAGTTTGTGGCACGCTTCTTTCCGTAAGCGTGGGAGTGTTTTGATTGAATAATAAATGTTATTGCAAACAGAAAACCACTCAGTGTCGCATTAAATCTTTTTTTATTTAAAGTATGAACGCTCTCTAATACAAAAATAAAAACAGCGCTTTCAAAGCGAGTTCAGTCATATGAAATCCAGTTTATATCTCTTTTAGCAGTTGGGGGGACTCTTTTCATCCGTCTCGGGGTGGGAATATTTCCTCTCGGTTTTGCTGAAGACGGTGGTGTTGGAAATAAGGGACTAACACCCTTCGAAGCTGGAGCTGCTGGTGGTGTCAAAGCAGGCAGTTTCTCTATTTTATAACGATTCATCTGTTTTCTCAAGTCATCATTTCTGACAAAACCCTCGGGAGTGTTTATTTTTGCTAGCGTTTTGGTAAACGCTTCTCTACCGAGAGGTTTAAATCCCTTACGCGAGCGAAGCGAGTCGTTTACTAAGTCAGCGATACTGGAGCCTGCTATCGGACTACCACCGATACTGACTTGTCCTTTATGATCCCAGCTAAGCTCCTCGGGGTTTCGTTTGAGCCAAGTCAGCAAACCCTGCGCTTGAGATTTGTATGTTTTCGGAACAGTTTGTAAAATATCGGCTTCAGTGATTCGTTCTTTCCCCGCAGGAGTTGCATTGTCCCGAACCGATTCATTTAATACTTCATTAGAACTTGAAGTTTCCGTCCCTTCTTCAGATGGCTGAATGCGCACTGTGGGAAAAACATTTTCTTTCTGAGATTGAAGATTCAAGTAGCGCTGAAGCATTTGATCATACTGCTGTGTTTTAATTTCCGCTGGTAGCTTTTCATCAGCTAAAACACCATCCATTTGTTCGCGTAATTGTGTTAAACTATTCACATGAGGTGTTGTTTGTATTTGATTACGTAACTCCAACGCCTTTACGAATTCCTCAGGAACTAATAACATCTTGCGAGCGTGCTTCATTCTGTAAACAGAGCAGCTAGTGTACTCAGTGCCGGTGGGAGAAGATATGATAACAGGTTACCGCCGCGCTGAGTTAAATACTCTTTCTTTCGCTTCAAAGGCGTTTTCTTGTCAGCCAATTCCCGCAGTAGCACTCTAAATCGTCGAAGACGTTTCAGTTCTAATTCATTTAGTTCAACCTCTCCTTTTAACACATTAAGCGCCACTTCACAAATACATTTGACCAATTCGTTGTCCCCATGCTCTATCAACGCTCGACGTTGTTTGTTATTACATTTCGCCAACACGTGAAGGAAATGTAAATTATCCTCTAAACGCTTCGACATGGTGAAGTAAACTAACTAGGAACGTTTGTTTACAAAACTTATATGCGTTTCACATATGCAATTTGCTGTTCCCCGGGGAAAATCATTGTCCTCAAGCGACAGTTCTCTGCTGTGAGCGCATGTAAATCTATCAAAAAGTAAGAATACGGTTTCTCAACAGCATCTTTGAAACTCTCCATGACATAGTTAGTCGCATTTGGAAATGCCTGTCTCGCCAAAGTGCTGATTCCCAACGAATCTCTAGGGTTTTTAAACACGACTATGTAATGAGCATTGAGAGATATTGTTCTGGCATGTTTTCCAGGAGGGAATAAATTTTGCACAATAAATATCGTTGTAATATCCCTGTGATGACAGCCTTTCGTTATTAGATCGACCATACGAGGTTCATTCGCCAATGCAGACATCTGATCATCGAGAACTAATAACCCTTTCTTATTCTCGAATAAACTGTAATCTTCAAGGAATCCTTCCACAAATTGTATATTTTCTCTTTCTTGTTTCATTTCTATGAACAGTGGTTGAAATTCACCATAGGAATAGATAATTCGATGAAATGGTTCATCAAACATTTCCTCCGCATTTTGAAGCAGGCGTCTTGTAAAGAAAGTTTTACCCGAGCAAGAAGCGCCCGCTATAAGTATATTGCAGGGTGTTTTGAAAGAGAGGTCCATCACGTTTGAATTTCCGTGAAAACTGCAATCACTTCAATGGAGTTCGGATATTTATAGTTTAATTTTCAATCTAAGGAAAAAAACAAATGAATAATTTTTTCCACCGATTTTGTTTAAACGTTTTTTTATCTCCAGCTAAAAAAAACATAAACATTTTTCTCTCTCCAAGTTTTTTTAAAGTTAAAATTTCACCTTTAGACAAAAAGAAAGATCAATTTTTTGGAGAGAGTTATTTTGAGATGATCTTTTTCTTCGAGTCAAAAAATATAAAGTTTTTAACTTGAAAACTTTATCTTAGTAAAAATAACACGATATTTTTTCTTCTAGAAGTCGTTTTTATTTCTTCGAATTGTTACCTTGAAAAAAAAAAAGAAACTTTCCAGAGAGAGATTTTTTACAAACCAAAAAACTTTTTCTTTCTTTCAAACTCATCTCAAAATATCAAGATAATTTTTTCACACCGAGTATGCGAGCAAAAGTATTAAGCGAAGTAATATTCAAATTTTTCATTTACAAACAGACCGTTATGAAATAAGCTTTGTTTGGAAACAAAGAACGTTTTTACAGTAATTTTTCCCAGGGTTATTGCTTAGCCAATCGAGTAAAACTATTTAAATCCCATTAAGATCCTAAATGAGTTCACTGAACTTTCTATATTCGTTAACTGAAACAGTGGATTGGTATGAAATTGATGATCTTACCTCATGTAGCTTTCATATGTTGGCCCACTCGACACTCACGCCGGACTCACGCCAATCGTCATCCGCTTATTTTGAATGTTAAGTACACGCTTTTGTATTCTTTCCTGAGTTCTTTATTGCTTGTTTTACATAGCTAGAGTTTCTAGCGTGAAGCGCTTTTATACATGCTAGATTACATCATAACTAAACTTAGAACTTATCTCATGTTAACAAGCACCTGTACCTTATCTTCATAAAGTCAATTTCTATTTTTAGCGGTGATCTCATTTTAAGATAACAACAGTAAACTGTCTGCATTATTGTGTTTCATAATTATGCATAAACTCCATAAACTAATATGTGCTCATGTCTCATGTATTTATTTTGAAACTCAGTGTATATACTCGAAAATGGATTACACTAACATTAGCAAGTGAACTTTTGTAGAATGTTTTTAGGGAAAAGATATGTTGCACGCGCGCGCTCTCTCCGCGCGAGGCGCGTTCGCAGAGAAACACAGAGCTAAAATGCCCCGCATGTCTTCTTTGCCCTATTTGTCCTTATTATGTCCTTTTTGCCCTTATTTTGTCCTTTTTGTTCTTATTTTGTTCTTTTTGTTCTTATTTTGACCTTTCTGTCCTTCAGTAGCGTCTATATTAGTTAAGGATATTAACAAAATTCTGTCATTTGCGTCAATATTCAATGCCGTTAACATGGTTAGAAGAGTTTGCCGAGACTGTCCGGTCCCAGGATGTGGGGCAAAATATCTCGTGAAGTTATCTAACCATCTTACTAATGTTCATCAGCTAGATCACAATCAAAGAAGAAAGTGGCTACAAGAAGCAAAATTACAACCAAAAGTTAAAATAATCATCTATCAAAACACTGAGAACAACCAAAAATTTAAAGCGTGTTTCATGCCTCCTTCTACCCAACAGCAAGACACTGGCATTAACTACCAGTTATCCACACCAAGAAAATCAAGGGATGTATTGAAAAACAAAAGTAAAGACATTCGAAAAACAGAGAAGATTAGCAAACGGTCTAAAATAACAACACCTCAACGTCCACGGTGGCTTTCTCTGTAATGTCTATGCATAAATATTTGTTGTTTTATGACACGTACCGTCTAGGTCTTAGTCTGTTATTGCAATCTTTGTTTGAAGGAATGTTACTGCAACGCTATTATATTAATATAAGTGCATTAAAGTAAGAAATTGAGTAATTTTCTTCGGTTTATTTCCTCTGAAAAACTTTCTTAATTAAAATAAACATTCAGATGACAACTCGTGTGGACATTTTATGGCATTTGCATCTTTTTCAAAACAAAGAGGGGTACTGGTCCCATGGGTGTTATTATACCACAAAAGATCAAAAAGCTTTTTGGCAGTTTATGAAGTAAATCTGTTGTGGTCTGTAGAATAAAGAAAAGACATCATATCATAAGGTTTATTTATTGAAAACAATCAATTTGCCTCAAAAGTGAACTATAATGGTAAAGATAACTTAAACTTGTACATGTCTTTGTAAGTAGAACTCAAGTAATTACATATAATCATAGCATCCCAGTGTCAGGCAGTCGTCTCCACTCTCATATTCTCTCCGTTGAGCATCTTTATACAACAAAAAGGCAGACGTTTCATCCACTTTTAAAAGAGTAAGTAAATACTTAAACCACGAGTATTCCAAATACAAATCTAGTTTCGACAATGTCTCTTTTTCAATTGCAGTCCATAGTTTGTCTATATTTAAATGCTCTTTCGCTAGGTCGTAGTATCTGATCCAATTTTCTTCTTCTTCAACCATCAAGCAATCGTGATGTAGCTGACTCGGATTGTCTAACTCACATCCTTCACAGCATTTTCTAGCCTCTTCATAAACAAGATGATTCATCTGCCTCGCAAAAATGTCCTGTATGGTGTCCGCTATTTTATTTCCCATGAGATGAGCTCTAAGACAGATTTCATCCACAAGCAAACTTTCACTTTGGTTTGACATGATTTCTGGACAGCAAAACAAGTTTATCACCTCTTTTATAATGAAAAATTCATAGATTGCTGTGGTTAAAAATAAAATCATTACATCACTGTATCAATTATTTAATCTACCTCCCCATGACTAAAAATAACACCATTACGTCATTTACACCCCTAAGCCCCCTCCCCATCAATGACGTCATTCTTCTATTTTTAGATAATTTTGATGACGTAATCCCTTGGGGTATTGTTACGTCACTGTATCCCCTGATCCCTGAACCTCAACTCTCATTTCCTTAACTACTGGCACCGAAGGGAAAGTTCAGGGAGTGGACCTCATTTAGGACAGGATTTTCGATTTTTTAGGATTTTCCACGCACTGGGAATTTCATTGCTGGGACTGGGATTTGGGCAAAATTTGGGCTGGGAAATGGGATTTGGTACCCCCCCCCCCCCTTCAGGACCCTCTTATAAGTAAATAAATAATTAAATGAATAAATAAATAAATAAATAAATAAATAAATAAAGCAAAAAGTATTTGGGTTTCGATGATTCCAGCACTGCTGGGCAAGCCCACAAGAACGCCTTGCCTGCTCATTCTTTATTAATTATCAGCAGCGAGACTTTCATGTGGAATTTTACGGTATTCTGCCAAATAAGACCGTTATCATGTTAACTGCTGCGTTTCCTATTATTTACATATGTTTCCGTGCTTCTCGACATGCAGTGATCGAGGTCAGTCTCCTGCTAGTTAGGAATTTTGCAACAACATTGCAGCGAGAGACGATGCAAAATGTGAAACATGTTGCAAAATTCCTAACTTGCAGGAGACTGACCTCGATCACAGCATTTTGAGAAGCACAGAAACAAAATTTCGCAGGTAAGTCCCGCGAAAATAAGACCCTCAGAAATATAAACCCCCCAAATCTCATGCAGCTAAAAAAAAAGGAATATAACTTTTCCGAAAGCGGCGCCCCAATTGTAGGGATAAGGTCCAGTGCTAAAGGCTTCTCTGCCTTACCCAGGGGCCGGTCGCCCGGCGGGAAGCTAGAAGTAACCGTTACAATGAAAGTACAACTAAATTTAAATTCGAAAAACAATAGGATTGACAAATGACGAAAAACAGATGATTAAAAAAAATAATAATAATAAAATAAAATACAATGAAATAACAATTTGAACAATTTTCTCTGCTTTCTTCTTCTCTCTATCTTTTACTCTGTGCACCCCTTCTACTGGCCTGAAAAGTTTTGATCTTAATCAATGGAAAAGCCTGGAAAGGAGACGGGTATATTGGCCTGTTTTAGCACCAATCAAAGATCTCTTCGAGATATCGACTTTTTTGCATGAAGTTAGTATGAGTATGAGGTTTATCCTGGGCATTGTTGTTTGAACATATCATGGAAGAATTCAAACATCTTTCAGTTCAAGCATTTTTTTTATTTTCGCGAAGGAAATGCTGTATTTGTCAGTCGCGACGGCCGGGTTCTTTGCGACTCATATACTTTGGCTTGGTTAAAAATGGTAAACTTTGACGTTTGCCTTTAATCGAAATAGTTGTTTCCTTTCGAGTTAGAAAGATTTCTACTCGGCTAAACGCAGGGTGCCCGATAAAGGTTACGCACGACAGAGTTACCTTTTGTCTCGTCACGCAATCTTAACCCCACATTGAGAAGTAAATTTTCGTTTGGATATTACCAAAAGCCGCTCCTCCTCGCGTTATTCTTTACCTTACGGCTACACATGCCATTTCTAGCGACTACATTTCCAGTAAAACAGTTGCTGTTTTTTTTTTCTAATGGCGATGCATTAACTTCTGAACAGAAGCAAAAACGTTTAGAGTTTACTGCTTCCACCGGAAGTAATTTCACAAAAGGCTACAAAAACACTTGTAAATATCACTTCACACCTGCATTTAATGAAACGAAATGAGTTCCCTTTGGTTAACTATTAGCAACGTTTTAGTGTGTGAAAGACTTGTACCAGTACAAATTTGCGTTGTTAATCGTTTTAGGTTAAATTAATATTAGCGCCTTAGGACTTGTACCAGTACAAATTGCGTTCTTAATCGTTTTAAACTTCGCTGCCTTCGATCGCTTTACCCCCATCACATTCTTAATTGGTTATGTCACGTAAAATTTGGGCTACTCACGTTTTTAATTGTTATACTAGTGGTAACCACAAGTTAGAAAGTGCGGGCCTTGACGCACTTAGAACTGAAAGGCACTGACTGGTACGAGAGTGCGTAATGTTAGATGGCAGTGTCGATAAATAAATGATAAAATGGACAAAAGACAATGGTATTCCGAGTAACGCGTCACGCAAGGAATGCATGTTTTTATCATTTCCTATTGCAGCGAACGAATCTATGTTGTTGATTACACAGTTTTGTGAAGTGTAATCGAGCACTCGTTGTGAACTGAGATGTGTTTTTCTCAGTCGGTAAACTCGCTATGTTGTGCTTGCCTTTTGTTAACGTGGCGCGATTAATAATGAAAAATCACTGGACAAAATTAAAGACAATTATTCCGAGCAACGCGTCACGCTTTAATAATTGCCACGAACCGGCCGCCAACCAGTCAGAGTTGTTTTTTGATTGACAGTTGATTGTGAAGTGTAGTCGAGCACGTGGTGTGAATTGAGATGTGATTTTCCTCGGTTGATAAACTCGCTATGTTGTCAGTGTTATAACGAATTCCTCGAGAATAACCGTTGCTGGAATCATTCGCTTTGCCGTTGTTTTATCTGTGTTATAATCACAGCAAATTTTCTCAAAAGCAGCACCTATAAAACAACGTCTACAAATTGTAATGTTTGCAATCTTCCATGTGACAGAAGCGTAGATCTTATGTGACAAAACTGTTGAGAGATTGACTCATTTTTCGCATTCTTATCGTTCTTGGAGAAGAGATTTTTCTCTTTCGGTGTTACGACAAACTATCGTGATTGACACATTTTTCGCGTTCCGATCGTTCTTAGTGGAAGAACAAAATTTTCAACTTCCGGTTTCTGTTCGCCTATTATTAACGTGGCGCGCACGCGTAAAACGCAATCCGCTGGTCACTGTCAAGATTAGGGTTGCGGGCCTCTTTTGGGCCCGCAATAACGTTTGTAAATTTGACAAGTCACGTTTTTTTCTACAAGAGCGGAAGTGTTGAAGCACAACTATAGAGTGACACTTTACAAGTCACGTGCTTTGATCACCCACAGCGGAAAGTATTCCCTTGAGAAATTAAAGTTTTAGTGCGTGAAAGACTTGTACCAGATTTGGGCTACTCACGTTTTTAATTGTTATATAACATTTGTAAATTTGACAAGTCACGTTTTTTCTACAAGAACGGAAGTGTTGAAGCACAACTATAGAGTGACACTTTACAAGTCACGTGCTTTGATCACCCACAGCGGAAAGTATTCCCTTGAGAAATTAAAACAGTCCCTTGAGAGTTATCAAGAATGCGATTCCACATTTACCCCCACTTAACCGCTATTCTCCTTCATTTTGCTTGTAAACAAGCAAAAAAGTCGAAAAAACTGATCACGTTTTTTTTTTTTCGATTACAGTGAAACCCCGCTTTACGGACACCCGCTTAATACGGACACCCCGGTATTACGGACAGTTTCGTTGGTCCCGACGAAAACCTCATACATTTTCTCTTAAATTAACCCGCTTAATACGGACTCCCGTTAATACGGACAACGGACACTTTTCCGTGTCGCGAGTGACAAACTGCCATACATTGTCAACCCCGCCTTAAGGACACTGTTTATCTGTGCACTGTCAAATTTCATTGTCGCGATTATTTGCTAACTTTACCCTGGTCAAATAATGACAGAATTCGACGAGTTAAAACGATTTTATTACAAAAAGTAGCTTAATAGCGTGACTTTCAAAGGTTTTGACGAATCTTCAGTCCGCCTGGTTGTGTCGCAAGCTAAAAACTTTCGTGCAAAGTTAAATTACCGACTTTTTCAGTAGAGTTTCAGTTGCAGTTGCAAAGGAAACTTTATAGAACACGTTCGGTTGCTGTGGAAATGCGTTTTATTTCTTGTTCATCGATAAAACGTGTGTCCGTGACTTTTTTCTGAGACCCCGCTTAATACGGACACCCCGTTAATACGGACAATTTGGCATGTCCCCTTGGTGTCCGTATTAACGGGGTTCCACTGTAGCTCTGTCGGAATGCAGTCAATGTTCAAGATGGACACTCCTGTGGAAAGATCTATCCAAACTCTATAAGTTGCACGTCACAAACGTCTGCTGACGTGTAAATTGGTGACGTCATAAGTGGTTGAATGGCCATTCCTCCAAATCCCGGAATAATCCGGACTTAGCATATTAAGGGTTAAAACGAGCTCATATTGTGAGGAGAAGGCTCGGCTAACAAATCAAGCTACACGCGCGTTTCCGCGCACTTCAAAATTTTGATCATTCCCGACCGCTGGTCCAGGGGGACGCGGGCTCTGGGAACGAAAGTGAATTGAAGTCAAGCTTTGATTGGCATAAGTTAATGGCGTGTAGCGTAACCTCTACCTGACGCAGCCTCGCTCTCGCGCACCACGCTTTTCGCGCGCTGTCGTTTTACTGACGCGTACATTCGCAGTTTGCTTCCTCGCCGCAAGTAGCTAGTTTTCCGTCGCTGTGTTTTTTCCTTTTTTCCGTTCGCTATTTTACCAGCCCGTGCTCAGGTAGCCGACCAATGGTTCAACGTACGACGCTGTAATGCCATCTGGGTATAAATAAAACGAAAACCAGGCGACAATTCGCGAACGAAGTATTCGTAGACCGGTTGGACCAAGCCATGACAGAATAAATTTTTCGCCCACGCCGACTTCATTTGTGCGAATTTTTCGATTTAACAATTCAAGCGTGTTCCTCTCAGCTTGTCGCCTCTGTTTCCACCTCGTCGCTAGCAGGTAAGTCGGTTGCCTTTCATCATTTCTCTTTCGTTTTTCTACCTTTGTCGTGATGGCGACTGCTTTCGCTCGGCGGGCCTTGCTCGCTGGAACGGCGGCTTTTATTACATCGCCACGCCACCGCCTCCTTTAGTCGTCGCACGGATCTCAACTTTCGCGGCTCCCTTTTCGCCAAAAGAGGACCGTATTTGGCATCAACATCGCTGACAGCCCTTGGCTATAAATCGCAGGACTTGCCGGCTTTGACTTTCAAACGCTTCTGTCACGAACACAGGATCCACAAGCGCTCCTGTCACGGAAGCCGGACTCTCAGACACTACTATTAGTTACACAAGACTCGCAGACCCTGCCGTCATCTACGCCGGATTATTGGACGCTACGGTCTCGTACACTAGACCCGCTCTCACGATCACAATGCTCCAAACGCTCCTGTCACGCACACAGGATTCGCAAAGGCTCCTGTCACGCACAGAATTCTCGCAAACGACTCAAACGCTCCCATCACGTACGCTCCTGTTACGAACACAGGATTCGCGAACGCTCCTCCGACTAATTTAACGCTGGACTAGCCGGCGCTCTCGGCACAGACCACACAGAGCTCCTCTCTCGAACACAGGCTTTACAAACGCTCTTGTCCCGAACGCCGTTTCCCAGACGGTGCTGTCATGTACACAAGCCTCTTGACGCCCCTTTCACTTCTACTGGAGATGCTGAAGATACTCCGAGATGCTGCTGGCACCAACACAGGACTCCAAGAAGATCCCATTGCATTCACAGAACTATCAGCCGCAGCTGTCGTGCATTCAGGACTCGCAAATGCTCCTGTCACAAACACTGGAACCGCAAACGCTCCTGTCACTAGCACAGGACTCGCAAACGCTCCTGTCATGAGCACAGGACTCGCAAACGCTCCTGTCATGAGCACAGGACTCGCAAACGCTCCTGTCATGAGCACAGGACTAGCAACCGCTCCTGTCATGAGCACAGGACTAGCAACCGCTCCAATCACGAGCACGGGACTCTCAAACGCTCCTGTCACACGCACAGGACACCCAAAAGCTTTTGTCACAGGCACAGGACTCGCAAACACTCCTGTCGCGGGCACAGGACTATCAGCCGCAGCTGTCGTGAATACAGGACTTGCAAACGCTCCTGTCACGAGCAGAGGACTCAAAAAAGCTCCTGTCACGAGCACAGGTATCGCCACCGCTCCAATCACGAGCACAGGACTCTCAAACGCTCCTGTCACGAGGACAGGACTCCCAAAAGCTGCTGTCACAGGTACAGGACTCGCAAACACTCCCCTCGCGGACACATGACTCGCAAACGCTCCTGTCACGAGCACAGGACTCGAACCCGCTCCTGACAAGCGCACATGATTTGCACCTGCTTCTATCACGAATCCAGGTCTCGCACACGCTCCTGTCAAGAATACAGGTCTCGCATACCCTTCTGTCACGAACACATGACTCGCAACGCTTTTCTGAAGCTCACAGAATTTGCAAACGCTCCTGTCACGGACACAGGTCACACAATCGCCCCCGTCACGTCACGTCACGTCGGACTTTCAGACGCTCCCATTCCGAGCACGGTTCTCGAACACGCTACTATCTCCTACGCTGGCCTTTCAGACGCCCACGGAGCTCACGAGCGCTCTAGAAATGAGCACGAGTCTCGCAATAGTGTAATCTCCTGCGAGGTTGTCACGCGCACAGATTCGCACATACATTCTGTTTTTCACTTATACTGTACTTGCTTGCTGTCGCGAATGAGGAGTCATAGACACAAACTTAGCCAATACAGAACTCAAAAAACTCTCATTTCGCGTACACGTACACAGGGCTCTCAAACGCGTCCGTCACGAACACAGGTGCACACCCATACGTTCCCGTACGTTTGTCTCTCATATACTGTGGTCGCACACCTAACTTGCAAACGCTCCTTTTACGAGCAGAGGATTAGCAAACGCCTCTCACAAACACCGGACTCGCACACGTAACTGTCACGTACGCAGGTCTCGCGAACGCTCCCGTCACGTACGCTGGGCAGTCGCTCGCGTTACGATTTCGGCCCTTCCCAATTACGCCCCAACGAGCACAGCACTTGCAAACGCACAAGTCACAAACTTAGCACAGGCAATCTCTCCGTCGCCTACGCGGGACTCGCTGACTCTAGACTCTGTTCACTAGACTCTGGCGCGGAGTTTCAAAATCGCCCTTGTCACGTACACAAGACCCGCGATCGCGGCACTCCCGACACGTGCGCAGAATTCTGAGACGCTCCCGTTACCACACAGGACTCGCAACCGCAGTTGGTTCTTGTTGGGGTCGCTGCCGTCACGTACCCTCGACTCGCAGGCGCTTTTGTCACGAATACAGGGCTCGCAAACGCTCGCGTCGAGTGCGTCGGACCAACAGGTCTCGTATACACTCCCGCTGCGAACAGACAGGTCTCGCAGGCACTCATTTTATAAACTCTCGCGTTTGCAAATGCGCTTGTCACGGACACACACATCAAAACGCTGCTGTCAAGATCTCGTCTCGCACTACTCGCAGTCACCCCACACACAGGACTCGGCGATGCTGGTGTCCAGTTTAATAGGCGCACGCGTCACGAACACGACCTTTCACAGTCGGAGTCGCAGACGCGTCTTTCACGCTTAGTGGCTTGGCAGACGCTCCTGTCACGGAAGCGGAACTTTTCAGACGCTTTAGTTACGTAATCGGACTCCGAGGTGCTCGCGCTACGAAATTGCACCTTGCGTCGCCATTACTAGATTCGCAGACTGATCATCTCCGCGGTCGCAAACACTGCATTTAATTACAATGGTTTAGCAAACGCTACGATGAGGACTACTGCACACGAATATCGCAGCTACGCACACTGGACTCACACGCTGTTATGTCGACTATAGCTCTCCTAAACGCCGTAGTTGCGAACAGCAGGGCGGCTGCAGTGTCGTTCACTGCACGGGTAGTCGTCGCAGTCACAAACACGGGATTCGCATGTGCTGCAGTAACGTAAGCTGTACTCGTAAACACCGCAGCACAAACACCGGACTCGCACACGCCGTACTTGTAGTGATATACCGCCCTTCTACACTCCCCAGTTAAGTACACTGGTCTCACACGCTCCGTAATGACCAACGGCGCACTGATAAACGCTGCAGCTACGAACACTCGCACGCGCGGCTGTGACGAGTTACAGCACTGCTAATCGCTACAGTCAGGATCACTCAAAGAACTTCACCAGGCGGCTCGGCAGCGTGCCTGGCCGCCGTGGCTGCTGTCGTCGCGTCGGAATGCCATAAAAGTTGTCGTTATCTTCCGCCCGCCTCTGTCGCCGTTTCTACCTGCGTTTTCGTTTCGCGCTCTCGCTCCGCGGGGAATGCAAGTCCCGGGCACCAGGTCCTACCCCCCTTGTGCTGCTTGGAGCCTTCCTCTCCTTTGGCTCGTCAGTTTGGAGTCGGTTTCCATAGCAACCGTCCAAGCACCTACCTCTCAGTCGGGTCCCCGCCTTCGCTTCGGGGGCTACTCCGCTGGTGCCTCATCCCTTTGCATTCCCAGCCAAAGCCTGCTCGTTGCGTAGCGTAACAGACATTAATTGAAGTCAAGCTTTGATTGGCATAAGTTAATGGCGTGTAGCGTAACCTCTACCTGACGCAGCCTCGCTCTCGCGCACCACGCTTTTCGCGCGCTGTCGTTTTGCTGACGCGTACATTCGCAGTTTGCTTCCTCGCCGCAAGTAGCTAGTTTTTCGTCTCCCACCCTCCCATCCCCCTTTTTCCTATGTCCTTTCTCCACTGGCTTCGGCCAGTGTGACTTATGCAAAGGGCCTCGCTGTGGAGTCGGTTTCCATAGCAACCGTCCAAGCACCTACCTCTCAGTCGGGTCCCCGCCTTCGCTTCGGGGGCTACTCCGCTGGTGCCTCATCCATTTGCATTCCCAGCCAAAGCCTGCTCGTTGCGTAGCGTAACAGACATTAATTTCGATTTTAAAAGTTTGGCATTTACTCATGCTCAGTTCTGACTACCGCTGATCTTTGCGGGCACATACGCGCGCAACACGCGTGGACTTCCCCTCGCTTCGGCTCAGGATTTCATGGGATTTAGCCAGTTTCAGTTGGCGCCAGTTGTGCCTCTTAGGTCTTACTTTAAAGTATTTCTTTGTCTGAATAATCATGTGTTTGACAACGAACTCAAATAAGCTGAAACGAAAAAAGGATCTCCGACAAGATCGATCGTAGCACATGCGAATTTGCTTTTGTAACTCGAGCAGTGAGATCCGAAAACATTTTGACTGACGAACATTAAGTTTACTTAAAATGTTCTTGTTGAAACAACTTCAGTTGAAAGCGGAATTTTTTCTTAAATTGAAGAAAAGCAACCTCGCGCTGGGCCACCATGTTTGTTTTCCTTTTCAAATCTCGCGCGTGACTCGTGGGTATGAAGCGTGACGCGCGCTAGTCACCAGACTTCCCACGCAAGAAAAACTGGCGGGAATTACATAGGAACTGCGCACGCGCGCTGCGTTTGACCGCTGCGAAGGGGACGAGGCACGCAGTCGGCTCACAGGCTGCACGCTGCAGCCGAGAAGCAGCCGAGCAGACTCCTTCTTGGTCGAGCCGCTCGGTCGGAGACTGCGGACTGCAGTCCGCCCCCCGCAGACTGCAGCCCGCAGTCTTTAGACGTACCACACCCGACCGCTATTCGCTCGAGTTTCTTGTGCGAGCAGAGGCAACAAACCACTATGCCTGCCCGTCCTGGATCTACATCAACTGAGCTTGATCCTGACGAAGAACAAGCTGTAGTTATTTCCTTATCAAGAGATCATGATCAAGAATGTTCTTCTTTCGTGTTCTGTTTGAAAATCGTTCGCGATTTTCAGAACGACGAAAGCGCTGGTGTTATGGGAAACCCATTTCGCCTCGAGGGTAGTTCGTACATTTGGCCAAATGATGAGTTAAAGGACAACAATATTGAAGTTGGATCGATAATTTCGTACCGGCTCCAAAAGCCTTTCCAAAAGCCACGTTACTTAGGCAACACGGGAAATAAGTTGGTAAGTCTTGTTACAGTTTTAGTGTAATCAGAGCTGCCACTGTATTCGACCTTATTCGTAAAGCCACTGGTCGAAAGCAATTGGGTGAAAAAAAGCTTTTAAAAGCCGCAGAAGGCAGATAAAACGACACACACGAGTCGACTAACATTTCATTTAACTTAACTAAAGTATTCGGATCAAGATGAGACTCAATCTGTATTGTTCAGTGCTTTGTTCATAACCGCCATAGATGTCTCTAAATTTCTTTAGTTCGGCGAATAGACCCTTCCACGGTTTCTGCCGCCATCTTGGTTGGGGGGGGGGGGGGGGGGGAAACACGGGAAAATTTACAGTAAATGTATGGGAAAAATGAAGAATGAAGAATCTAATGTCGAATAATTAATTTTGAACTTTTAAATGGTGTCACGACAGCTTGAAACATTAGATTTTATCATATATTTTTACATTCATTCAGATCACTACACCTTTGCCTTTAAGGATTATGCATCAGTCAATTGAAACCCCGGCCCCCCGTCCCCCAGGACTTACCCGGGAATTTAACATTTACCAAGTGTTAAAACCCGGCTTATTGCCCCTCCCTAGGGGCCTAGACGTCTGTTAAAAGCCCCGCATAGCGGGGGCATCCGAATCAACTTTCAAGAAAAAACCGGAAAAAAAAAACCTTGATTTTGTTGCAGAAGTTGAAAAATCTATTTCTTTCATTTATTGTCCATATATAGTAATGAGGTCGGAAAGAAACCTGATGTAGTTTGTTTTCACCAAAAACCTATCAAAAATTGTTTTTCGTCTTCAGAGACACAAATTTGTCAAATTTAAAACCCGAAATTAGCTATTATGAACACGCCTGCCAAAAGATCCATAATATCGGCTTGTGATTGCCCTACAGAACGTATTTCAGCTTTTGTTGACCAACTACTTCAGCCAATAGCACAGCGACAAGCTTCGTATGACAGACTTTAATAACTTCATTGAGAAGATTACACTGCCGTGCCTCAACAGCCTAAAAAAGCTTTTCTTGTCTCATTAACACTGTATGCGAAGCATACGAAGAATTTCATCAAGAAAACCCTGTCGTACCTAACAGGTTTTTAAGAGAGATGCTCAGTGTGCAAGAAAGCTTGTTCCAATTCAATGGAAAAGATTATCTTTAAGCACATCGAACAGCCATGGGCACAACAATCGCCGCAGTTTCTGCTGTCAGCTTCACGGCCAAAATCAGTAGAAAACGAAATACGCAGACAAGTAGCAATAAACATATCCTTTGGAAAAGATTTATTAACGATGCCTTTCAAACTGATGTGGACACAAGGAGAGACAAAATAGAAGAATTGCTTCTAAAGGTAAACAGCTTTCACCCTACGATATAATTCACGGCTGAAATCTCAGAAACAGAAACTTACGGTGGCCCACAACTGTCACGGCAAAAGAAAAAGACTCGTGGCAAAAAGAAAAACCTCACGGCAAAAAGAAAAACCTCACGGCAAAAAGAAAAAACCTCACGGCGAAAAGAAAAGCCTCACGGCAAAAAGAAAAATAGGTCCGCACTGCGTACATGTATCTAGTGCTAAGCTTTACAGTCAACTCTCTCTTAACGGACACCTCTATAAGATGGACACCTTCACAAGACGGACACCTGGTGATGGTCCCTGCCGTTTTTCAGTCATTTTACTGTAACCAAACACCCTATAAAACGGACACCTCTCTAACACGGACAACGGACACTTTGAAATCATTAACGGACACTTGAGAAGTTTTTTTTTATCCAGTTTTATTACTGTATACCAAGCTTACTGACCACAAACAATGACGCTTTAACGGATTACTTTTCTGCTTACGTGTATGACCACTAAAGGGGACATTTTCTACTTACAGTATTACAGCTTGTAGAAGCTCTCAATTTTTACTTTAACAGACAAATACGGTCCTTTTATTATTTTAGTCTTGTTGCAGTTAGCAAAGGTTTGTTACATTGTGCAACTGTTTGGCTTCATTATCTCAGAATAATTGGTGTCATGTAACCTCGACTTTCTACAGAGCGGACACCTCTGTAAGACGGACAGCTACGGCCGGTCCCGAACATGTCCATCTTAGAGAGAGTTGACTGTTTTGAGCTTTGTGCATTACTGTAAGCCCGTGAGGCTTTTCTTTTTGCCGCGAGTCTTTTTCTTTTGCCGTGACAGTTGTGGGCCACCGTAGAAACTACTTTCTTGGAGATGATGGTGTACAAAGGTGACAGATTCCAAGTACAATGAGTCTATTTTTATCGTGCGAACACATTAAATACAAACCCAGGCGTCACAAAGGCTTTATCAAGGAAGAAGCGTGGAGACTTTTTAGAACGGACTCCTCGGATTCCTCAGAACGAACATTTTGAGAAAAGCATTTAGTCCTTTATGTTAAATCCCGGCTGCCGTCCCTGCTTCAGGTGATCGCGTGTTGTTAAATCACCGCTCCATGGCCCAGGTCTACTGATATTTTGTTAAAACCACTGCCCACCGGGGCCAAAGCGCCGTTAAAAGTGCGTTAAATCCCGGCTTTGGACACGTTAAATCCTGGGGGTCAGGGGGCCGGGGTTTCAATTGACTGATGCATTAGTTTTTGTATCAGGCTAATATAATGGACATGAAATTTCTTTTTTGACTGGAACATTAAAGCCATGCTTGTGCTACATGCAGGGCTGCCTACTTCTAATCAATATTAATTGTTTCTATCTTGTTTATTAACAGGATACAAGCAAAGTATTTTCATGCCTGTACTTAGCAAATCAGAGCTCCTTGTTTGGTGGAGTGGTATATCATGGTATTAAAGATGCATTTCCAAATTCAGTAATTGCAAAGTCAAAAGATGTGTATCAAACTGAAACCAGACCCAGTCCTCCTTATGTCCTACTTAACATTTCCCAAGCTCTCATTGAAGATGACAGAATCAATATTACAACAGGGTTAGGCGAGGAATTAAATTTGAGGAACCGCAGTGTGATCCACACTACAAACTTGATCCAACCAGTCAAACCATTGTCCAAAGAAGATGTCGGAGATGTCGTTTTGCTGGTTGGTTTTGGGTCACACAAAACAGGAAGTGGCAGATACCAAGCAGTCTGTGAAGGTATCCTCTTCAACCCAGTTGAAAGTACACAAGTCCACTCCCAAGGCATCTTACCTGGTAAATAAATAAACTAAGTATAAAATCCAAACTTATTAAAGGAGCAATGTCACTGTTTACCTCATTTTTCTAATTCCTTTCAAATTAAAGAAAACCTCAAAATAATAGTTTCTAACATAGAAAAACAACAGAGGAGTAATAAAAAGGCAAAAATAACCAAGAATGGTTCCGACTAATTAAGATAAGACAAATTTTGAACGACAACTTTGAAAAACTTTGCCAAAAAGTATGTTAAAACAATTAAAAATACGTCAGAAACACTAAATAAATTTTTGCGGGTCTTTAATTTCGCTATATTTTCAAAATCGCAAAAATTAAGTCCCGTGAAGTAAGGAACAATAAGGTAGTAATAAATTGCAGATCCTTTTCAAAAACTAAATGAATCTTTTCCCCCAAACTTTTTCTTTACCACGGAATTTCCTGCACAGGTAAAGATCAATGGTTACCATTGAAATCCTTTCAGTGTTCAATTCTGTAACACCAGCAGGCAGCAAACCATAAACAATGTACCCACTGTCATAAGTAACCAATTATATCAATTACATCACAATTTAAGGATTTTTTTTACCTTCCATAATGCATTATCGTCACATGTACACTGTTACAGTAGTGCGAGCTAGAAAATATGTTTCTTTAATTTTCAACTTATGAGTAGAAATTTGCAGAAAACATTTTATTTATCAGCAGAGAACACAACAAATTGGATAAGAATCCATGTTGCACATTTTTTGACGCGATTGTTAACTATTGTACGAGCAACAATCGACGAACATTACTCAAATTGCACAGAATTTATCAGGGATTTACCAGCTGTTTTACTGTGAATTTAAACATGGTTTGCATGCTTTTTCTCAGTCTTTCAGCAGTGGTGAGTACAAAGCTAAGTGATAGATTTCTTGGTATCAGAAAACCACTTTCCTAGCTGCTTTCCGAAACAGTCGTTTTTTTGATTCAACCAGCTGCAACATAATCATATTGGCGATGTATTTATAGGAGCCCCTTGCCACAGGGAGCAGCTACTTAATACAGCCATTTGATGGTCTGACAAGCAAATGCAGCACAGAAGACTTTCAACCTAAATTACAGCAAAATAATTTTTGCTTCATATGAGGCTCACAACCAAATTTGCAACCTTAAAAATTTGGTTGCTTTATGGCCCTACCTTGTGAGGTTGATGGCCTAAAAGCAACCTAAATTTCTTTGCCTGGGGCTGTTTGGTTCACTTTGGTCGCCCTTAAGGCTCTCTGTGCAAGGTCTTAATTGGGCCCTTTTTTGGTTCATTTGGGCCACAGAATTTCTTATGGAATTGGCTGAGTTAGGTTTATTTTATTAGGTTTTGCCAAGTATGTGCTACAAAACTTGATGATTACCTCTGTGAATTAAAGTGACAAAATCAAAGCTCATTGCAACCAAATGTGTCTTCCAGGCGTTATAATGTAAAGATACAAGCAAATGAGATTAAGTTTGAAAACTGTTCAGCCTAACAATATTTCAAAAATCCATATTGCAATCTGTTTCAATCTTCGTCACTTTTGGCCATCCGTAACTTCTTTTGTATTTGCTGTGTTATTGAAATGTTCCTTGACAGTTTTTAGAGGTATTTTTTTATTTCACCGTCGGAGTTTGATGGTCATTTCTTCTGCCTAAATTTGGCTAAAATGGGGGACGCAGTCCCTTTAAGGTGGCTCCGTAGTTATTCCAGGCGCACTCATCCATGTCAAACTTTTTGTCATATCTTTTTCGGCTTTGATGCAATGGCTATGAAACTTTGGTAGAACTTTTGGCTATCATTCAGTAAGTCAGCTGGCGTTTAACTGGACCCCACTATTTGGATAAAATCGCATCCAGTAAAAAATTTTGCTGATATATTTTTGCTTAATTGCACAATCAACAATCGGCTAGGCACTGATTTAGCAAGCATTGGGGAGGCTTCTCACAAAAATTTGGGTTTGTGGCTTGTTTCGTGGGCGAGCGTCAAGTATAGAAACTTTCAATAGAATGTTAGAGCCGGGTGTTAGAGTTGAATTTACATGACCTTAGTAGTTCTGGACGTCTGCTCCAACAATTTTCCTGAAATGTGGCTATGGTGTGTATCAAGTGAATAAAAGTTGTACCAGAAATTTAGCAAAAATATATCAGCAAAATTTTTTACTTAAATCATATTACTTGGGCAAGTACAAAATCCATCCCAATGGGGGGAGGGGGGTTGGGCAGACTGCAGATTGTAGTGGTCACTATTTCATGCACACTCCCACTGAGCCCAATTAATTTGATTGAGTTCCTTTAGGTTCCATTGTATTCGATTTGAGGCTGGATTGTGGTTGCAAAACATTTCTAGCTGTTGCTAAGACAGGCTGTGGATTTTATAACTAGTATGTTCAGGGTGAATGTAAATTTTTTCAGTTGTTTTTTATTTGGTTTGATTTGGTTCAGTAGTTCAGAAATGAAATTCTCCTTCACATGAATTTTTGGGTTTGATTGTGTTTGATTACACTAATAAAGAATGCTTAACAGTAACTTTAATGGTTTGGCTTAGATTATTACAGTGATAAACAACAGTTAATTGGTTAAAGACTTTTATGTCTAATACATGACTGTACAGCTGAATGGATGCAAGGCAAAGTTTAACCTTTTGGTTACCTTCTGCTAGATTGAATTCATTTTAGAGATCATACTTCAAACTTTCGTCATTAGTTTTCAGTCTTTTTGTTTGATGTTCTTCTTTTAGGAAATCCTGGATTCCCATCTTATAAAATGAACAGCTTCCCACATGGAAAGTGTATAATCATAAATAATGAGAGCTTCCATAATAAAGCAGTGAATCCAGATCGTGATGGTGCCAAACACGACGAGAAAGGGCTTAAAGATCTCTTTGAGGAACTTGGGTTTGTTGTGGATATTAGAAGAAATCTAACTCAGAGTGAAATAAATGAAACAACGAGAGAAGTGGCAGGTGAAGATCACAGAAACTGTGATGCTTTTGTGTTTATCATCATGTCACATGGAGAAGCCTGTGATGTTGTGTTGGGTGTCGATGGTAGACCTGTATATGTTAAAGACATAATGACTGAATTCAAAGCAATCAAACGTTCAACCCTCCGAGGAAAACCGAAGTTGTTCTTCATGCAGTGTTGTAGAGGATTGTTACCTGAATTTTTGTCTCCCCCTAATACTGACAGTTTTGAGCCTAGTCTTAACTGTGACTCTACTCTAGCCAGTGGTGTTTGTCCACAAGAAGCAGACTTTCTGCTAGCCTTTGCGTCTGCACCTGGCTATGTTTCCTATCGACGTCCAGAGTCTGGCTCTGTGTTTATTCAAGTGAGTATATGAAGGTTTCATCATTGTTCAACTTTTCAGTCACACTGTCCGTCCCCTGACAGAAATAAGCCCACTCAAAAATACTCCAATAGTGGGTTCCCCTTATTTTAGACCCAGCTGTGCTATAAAAATATAATGCCCTTGGGATCAGCAAGGATTCAAGGCAATGCACCAGGGCCCAGGGTGGGTCAACGCTATTTACCGGATAAATTGCTATCCAGTGGATAAGTCATGACAAAAGATACTGGTGGATAGCGTTATTCACCTTTTGAACAATGGGGGTCCAGGTGGGATCCTGCTGGATCCCACAAGCCCATGAACAAAGGGGGTGGGATCCATCCATGCCACCCATGATATTATACCTCTATGCCACATCAAAATTTATAATGCTAATAGGTACTTAAGGTGGCTCCATAGGGTACTCACATATGATGTGGCGTGCGTTAGTGTCATACTTTGAAATGTGATTTTGCATTTGTTTTTAGTCCTAGTTCGCTAAAACTTATTAAATGCAATCAGCAATGATGAAATAGTGTTCTACAATCATCTCTGTTAAAATAATGGGTTCAAGTCGAGAATTAAGACTACCCAAACAAATGCGTTTTTTAATGTTTAGTTGGCTTTAAGTGCGATTTTCTATAATTTTCTTCGGTGAAATCTTCCGAAATTTTTACAGTACTTGGATATTACATGGAAAAAAAATTTAAACAGGAAAAAAGTAAGGGTTGTAAAGGCAGATTCTTTGTTATCTAGAAATTTGTGTGTTTTCCCTCTGCGTAAAAACATGGCTTATAGATTTTCTTAAAAAAACGAGCGCCACGTAAAGCAGAATAATTGTAACCCCCGTGCCAAATTTAACGAAATTTCACCGAAGGAAACTCGAGAAAAACTAAACAAATAAGTTGCCATTTTTTCCCCAGACATTTGTAACAAAAACGTCAGCAGAATAGAAATTATCCAAGAACGCTATTTGAGCATGCGTCAACGTTGAAACCACTAGGCGCTCGATAACAGTGTTTACTGAGCGTTTGATGCAATTTCATGAAGAAGATCTACAAACTCATAATCTTTGGAAGATTAAACAACATTGTCCGGCCTTGGAAATCTACTACGGATAAAGTTATCCTTTGAAATGTTTAACATAAATCCATGGTTGATCATTTTTGTCTGAGCTCGCGTCAGCTTGCGTGCGCAGATTCCGAATGCTTGCATCATCAGTGCGCGCGCTCATAAAACCCTATGGAGCCACCTTAAGCTTTTATAGTTTATTAATCCTTGTGAGTGCAAAAGTTTAAAAAGAAGGAATGTAAGGTCTAACGTGCAAGAGAAGAAATTGTTATGAAACAGCTTAGTGGTAAGATTTTGTTGTGGACTAGCTGGCTTCTCTGGAATCAAATAATTTAATATCAGTATTACATATATATCCATGAGGACCCGCACGCCTTAGCAACCTGCGATAGTGTCGGCCATGGGTACATTCAGTGCACCGATTTCGCAATAGTTAACAATAGGCGTGTTGACAGATCTTGCAATTTGAAGCTCGGTAAAGCTCGCAGGAGGAGTGCAAAACATCAGTCACAACTCATCACTTGACAGATGTAATGAGATGTTCGCCAAGACTTTCGCTATAAATAACTTTATGTATCTGCAGGATTCGGCAATTAAAGTGATGTGGAGAGATCGTATTTATTTATTTATTTAATAGCCGCGCTATGCAAGCAAAGTCAATATTAAATATGAATAACGTAATAAATAATAATAATAATTGACGAACAAAAAACAAAACAAAACACCAGAAAGCATTTGTATATAACATCAAACATTTGTAGGGGAAAAATAAATTTAAAATTAATTCCCCTGCTTTCAAGAATGTAGTCCGCAAAACTGGGCCACAGCTTCGTTTTCGTCGCTTTAAAATTATGCTCTTGAGCACTGTATCGCAGAATGAGAAGACGAAAAGCTCCAGATTTTCTTCGGGACTGAAGCTGCGCGCGGTCTCGTAAGATGATGTTGTCAACACTTATACGTTACGTGGATCAATTTTCGTATCTGGCGGTAGAATAAATTATGTTAAGCGGCGCGCGAACTCGCTTGGCGGAAAAAAAGTCAGGTATGTCACTACAAACATATTTTGATTTGAGAATTGTATGCTTCAATAGCACGATGGTCATATCGACATTGGTCAACTGAATCGGTCATCATTCTAACGAAGTTGCATGAAGCGGCCTGGACCGGGCGCCAGGAAGATACTTCACAAAATATGCCAAATCGTTCATGTTACTGGCGCACGAAAAGAGAATTGTTCTGTCGGTAGTAAAAAAGGTTTGTCGTGTCTGTTATGCAAAAGCACCTGTATAAGCTTGCCTGCGGATTTTCTTAATTTTATGTTTCGATCAGATAGAATTTTCACATCGATGGACCGGATTGAATGCATTGTGTCCAGGTAAGTCTGTTCCGTGCTTAAATGTTTACAACGTGGTCAAACCGAGTGATGCGAAAAGTCAAAATCGAAAATATCGATGATTGCGAGAAATTCAATTATTTTACTGTTACTAAACCAACTATTTCATTACATTTATTGGGGAACAAACAATTTGGTTGTCAGAATGTGGGGATATTTGATAATGCCATACTGTTCTACAACTCCTAAGTGCAAATATTTAACAACTGCAACAGAAACACTAGGTGGCACGCCCGTGATTCTGTGAGTAAGAACGTTATGGCATTATGAAACTTCCTGCATAATTTTCCAGGTTGTATCCAACTCTAAATGGTTTTTTAAGGGGCAGGGGGAATTGGGCGAACAAACAATTTGGTTGTCAGAATGTGGGGATATTTGATAATGCCATGATTTTCTACTAAACTCCTAAGTGCAAGAACTGCAACAGAAACACTAGGTGGCGCGCCCGTGATTCTGTGAGTTTATAGAACGTTATGGAATTATGAAACTTCCTGCATTTTTTTCCCGATTCTATTCAACTTCACGAAGGGGTTTTTCACGGGGCAGGGGGAATTAGGGTTGTCCGAATGTGGGGATATTTGCTAATGCCATGATTTTCTACTAAACTCCTAAGTGCAAGAACTGCAACAGAAACACTAGGTGGCACGCCCGTGATTCTGTGAGTAAGAACGTTATGGCATTATGAAACTTCCTGCATTTTTTTTCCCGATTCTATTCAACTCCACGAAGGGGTTTTTCACGGGGCAGGGGGAATTAAGGTTGTCCGAATGTGGGGATATTTGATAATGCCATGATTTTCTACTAAACTCCTAAGTGCAAGAACTGCAACAGAAACACTAGGTGGCACGCCCGTGATTCTGTGAGTTTATAGAACGTTATGGAATTATGAAACTTCCTGCAGTTTTTTCCCCCGATTTTATTCAACTTCACGAAGGGGTTTTTCACGGGGCAGGGGGGGGGGATAAGGGTTGTCCGAATGTGGGGATATTTGATAATGCCATGATTTTCTACTAAACTCCTAAGTGCAAGAACTGCAACAGAAACACTAGGTGGCACGCCCGTGATTCTGTGAGTTTATAGAACGTTATGGAATTATGAAACTTCCGGCATTTTTTTTTCCCGATTCTATTCAACTCCACGAAGGGGTTTTTCACGGGGCAGGGGGAATTAAGGTTGTCCGAATGTGGGGATATTTGATAATGCCATGATTTTCTACTAAACTCTTAAGTGCAAGAACTGCAACAGAAACACTAGGTGGCACGCCCGTGATTCTGTGAGTTTATAGAACGTTATGGAATTATGAAACTTCCTGCAGTTTTTTCCCCGATTTTATTCAACTTCACGAAGGGGTTTTTCACGGGGCAGGGGGGGGGGGGGATAAGGGTTGTCCGAATGTGGGCATATTTTATAATGTCATGATTTTCTACTAAACTCCTAAGTGCAAGAACTGCAACAGAAACACTAGTTGGCACGCCCGTGATTCTGTGAGTTTATAGAACGTTATGGAATTATGAAACTTCCTGCATTTTTTTACCCGATTCTATTCAATTCCACGAAGGGGTTTTTCACGGGGCAGGGGGAATTAGGGTTGTCCGAATGTGGGCATATTTTATAATGTCATGATTTTCTACTAAACTCCTAAGTGCAAGAACTGCAACAGAAACACTAGGTGGCACGCCCGTGATTCTGTGAGTTTATAGAACGTTATGGCATTATGAAACTTCCTGCATTTTTTTCCCGATTCTATTCAACTTCACGAAGGGGTTTTTCACGGGGCAGGGGGGATAAGGGTTGTCCGAATGTGGGGATATTTGATAATGCCATGATTTTCTATTAAACTCCTAAGTGCAAGAACTGCAACAGAAACACTAGGTGGCACGCCCGTGATTCTGTGAGTTTGTAGAACGTTATGGAATTATGAAACTCCCTGCAGTTTTTCCCCGATTCTATTCAATTCCACGAAGGGGTTTTTCACGGGGCAGGGGGAATTAGGGTTGTCCGAATGTGGGGATATTTGATAATGCCAAGAGAGCTCTCTTGATAATGCCATGATTTTCTACAAAACTCCTAAGTGCAAGAACTGCAACAGAAACACTAGGTGGCACGCCCATGATTCTGTGAGTTAGGACGTTATGGCATTATGAAATTTTTCCCGATTTTATCCAAATCTAAGAGGGTTTGTTTTTAAGGGGCAGGGGGAATTGGGGCTGTCCGAATGTGGGGATATTTTATAATGCCATGATTTTCTACAAAACTTCTAAGTGAAATCGGCATATAATTTGGTAGTTCGAGTTTGAAGAGATTTGATAGTGCCATGATTTCATATTGTGCTTGTTAAGAATGCACCTTTTTCTTGCTTTCCGTGTTTTTTGTGCGAAGACATTTAGAAAATTGATCGCATGAAACATGTTTTTACATTCATCAGTACAAATAAAGGATCAAAAGCCCCTTTGGGCTCAGTGTGTCGTGTTACGTTTTCGCGTCTTTTTATTCGTTATTCCATAACTTGCTGGGTAATTTTCTGGCGCACAGCTAACTTATTCGAGGCGTGAAAATTCATAACACAATACTCGCTATTCTTGTACACACCAGCTCACGACAAGCTGAAAGAGTGTCTGCATTTAATAATGGATGGACACCTTAGCGACATGGACAGTTTTTGATACGCGCTTATAAATAGCAAACAAAAACATTGCGATATCTTTGATCGCTACTGTGCAGTTTGTGTTTTCAGATAATGTTTACGTTAGCGGGCGCTCTGAGCTGCTTGCGGTTATTAACGTGATAGGTCTGTTATCAGTCAACATAAAAGGTTGTGACTACGATGAAGACAAAGAAACTGAAACTGAATTAAATACGTGAGCATCTCGCATTGAAGAAAAACGAAATCAGTTGTCACTGAAGCAAACACAGAATGAAAACTGACATAGCGAACAATTGATATAACTACTATCGAATCAATCCTCAAATTAAATTTTTCACGCGTTGTTTTCCAGAAAAACTTACAATCGCGGCTTCACGCCGTGCCGCAGTGACTGCGCTGCGTGAAATGAACCAAAGTGAACGATAAACAGATTTAAACATTGTTTTAAATGATTTTTAGAACTGTACACTGATCAGTATAATCCGTTATTATTCAGCTATCCCGCTTACTGGTACAACTGTTATCTTTCTCTGTTAAAAAATAAAATAAAAACCAAATAGAATGCAAGCTGTGATTACGCTGAAATTGTCAATCAAGATGAGATTCACCTCCAACTGCGAGGATTCACACATTTTTGCGTTTCTGCTATATAATTACATATGGCGTCTGTAGCAACGTTGGCTTCCAACAGCGAACAGAAAAATGTCCTATGCGGGTCCTCATGCACGGTTTGTTGAAACATTCTCCAGTCATAAAAATCCCTCAACAATTGCAAAGCACTCAGTCATCAGCTTCTTAATTATCAGCGTGCAAAGAAGTTAGTGTCTGCTAGCCTGGGGCTAGTAGATTTTGCAATCGGGCTAGTGAACGGAATCTTTCACTTGCTCAAGGGGCAAGTGAAGCATCATATAAAGCGTTGTGCTTATGAAAATTTTTTGGGACTAGTGAAAATTATCTCAGGCTAGTACATTTGTAACATTTTTTAAATCTAGGTTTGTTGCCCAAATTCCAAGGATTTTGCCAGGAAAATTTCAGTGCTGGGGGGGGGGGGGTGCATTCCCCGTGCCACCCCCCCCCCCCAGCAGTAAATTTTTATATGCCTCTTTATTCGGCTTTAAGCTCGTGTCATTTTTTTGGTCAATAAGGTCTCCCACCCCCCAGGTCAAATTGCCTGTACACCTATGATGGCTGCCACATCTCACCCATTTGCATTGAAAATGACCATGTGTACATTTTACTGTAGATCTCAATCTACATTTATTTGTGAAAAATCATCCTATGTATTTTGAAATACATATACCAATTTTGGCATAAACTTCCCACAAAAAAAATGATTTTCCTTGAAAAAACTGTGCGCCTTATAACCGAATAAATACGATACATGTTTCCATAACTTCTGGTTAGCAATAAGAAAATCGCAAATATATATAAGGTTCTACAGTAAATGGTTTGAACCCAGGAGTATCAGTAGTTCGTATAGTGTGATCGTCCGGGTGAGAGTAGTTCTGAGAAGAACTGTTGTTGGTGACTGACGTTTCGACAACCTGAGCGGAAGTCATCTTCAGAGTCACTTGACTCTGAAGATGACTTCCGCTCAGGTCAGTCACCAACAACAGTTCTTCTCAGAACTACTCTCACCCGGACGATCACACTATACGAACTATATATAAGGTTCTCTGCATTTATCTCAATAAACTGAAGATGGCATAAGTCGTGCCGAAACATGTTTTTTTAATTTATAGCTAAAACAGTTCAAGCCCATCACAAATTCTACTGAGAAAAAATCTGTTGTATTTTATTAGGAAAAGAATTAAAAACTTGACAATGTTTGCCAGAGATGTTTAAGGTGATACCATTGACAAAAAAAAATTGAAATCAATTTTTTTTATATTTTGCACAGTTGTTAATGACAACTAGTAAATAAAAAAAATGAAATAAAAAGAGGGAGTCACCCTGCTTGTTTTTGCGCTTTAGAGCTTTAGTTTATAAGTACTTTGTCAGTTTGTATAAACAAGATTTAAAAACTAGCCTTGGTTGAGAGGTGCTCATCGCGTGCAGAATGTTTTTACTAGATTTAGAATATGAGTATTATCCTTTATTGACAAAACAATGTTACATTGAAATGCCTAAATTTTGCCGAAAAAGCAAACGTAATGGAATAATAGGGCTATTGAAGCAACTGCCGCTTCCATTGAAACACGTTAAACGTCACTGTAAAACTGTTCAAGGTAATTAAACAGACTTCCAGTAAATTATACAACTTACAGCAATGCAACAAGATTTCGCTTCACCATACAATTTTCATAATCTCGATGGCATCAAAAATGGCAGAGGCTGACTAGGGTCCTTTAAAGACGATTCAATGAGAAATTATATTATAAAATTGACAGATCAAAAATTCTTAAAACTTGGATCATAGAGAGTCGTTTTATCTTAAAATTTATGTAATAATCAAAGGCTCTTCGAGCCAACTTATTCGTACCATGTACTTCATGGATTGTTTGTACATGTTTTGCTGCTTTCTTGTTTTGAAATGCATGTGTACAATGCAATGCATGCCTACAAGCTTCATAAAGTATGCTGGGTGCATGGATCTTCTTAATTGTGAACTGAAAATGAGTAGGGTTGGTTAAGTGGTTTGTTGTTGGGTTCCAAGTATTTGTGAATCTGCAAAGATAGCCAACAGGTAGTAGTATGTTTCACTTCTGCTCACTCCAAAGAGTTAACCTGTGCGTATAACCTTATCCTTTTACTTCAGAAGGGTACATCTCTAAAATACCTATACAGTACTCCCATTCTAGAACAGAGTATCCAATATTTAAGACATTTGCTGGAACAGGGTGTAATATTTCAATGGCCCAGAAAGTGGGCCATTGAAATAAACTAGATTTCTAGACTAGGGTATCAAAAATTGGGCTATTCTAGAAATACGGATTCTTATTGAAGACCTTGGTAACACATACATACCCACCACCTGCCTAAGAAACCCCCCCCCCCCTGATTAGTTTCTTGACAACAGTAGATGGGGCAGTTTAACAAAGCAGGTGGGCTAGTGATGCATAAAAGAATTGTGCTACGTATTGATGCTTGTGACAGTGGCCACGATAAAAATTTCACATTCTATGTCCAGCCTCTCCCATAACTTTTCTTATGGTTGAACAACAACAAGAAACAGCTTGTGCGGACAACATCAACTTACGATGAATAAAATAACATACATTTATTTATAATTAAAATTACATCCATTCAGTGCGAATGAGAGTATATTTAGTTGTAAAATTCATTAATAATTCATGAGGGTGCAAACCAATCCCAGCACAGTATTTAGATCACATGTACACAACTGTAAACCCCAATACAAATCAAACAATAGAATAAACTTTTGATACAAACTCCTGCTCAGCTAATTAGTATTCATTAACTTTTGATACAGATCTCTACTGATTTGCATAATAGTACTATGCATTCTTTTTATTGTTCTCATTTCACAAGTAGAATAAAATATTCACGGGAGATCTGTATGGGCATTTACAATGGCTCGCCTATCGGCTCGCCATTGTAACCGCGCATACAGATCTCCCGCTCATATTTTATCTTCTACTTATTTATCTTTCATTATAAACCTTATGTCTTTAATTTGTCCCCTTTGATTGCAAGAATAACTAAATTATATAATAACAACAACACTGAAGATGACAAAGTCAGTATATTAAGTTCTTTATCATCATTGACTAAATTTCTTTGTCCTCTTTGATCCCAAAAATGCTTGTGGTCATCAGCAGCAATAGAATAGCATTCCAAGGAATAGAGCAGTCTTGTGAGATTAATAAAACACACAGTTTGTACCTTAGTTGCCATTATTGAATTTTAGCAACAGCAACAGTAAGGATGACAAAGTATATTTACTTCATCTTCATTGGCTTAATTTGTTTTCCTCTATGAAAATCTCAAAATCCTGAAGATTTGTTTAACTAAGAAGAGTGTTGGGACTATTAATTAATTTCCTGGACATCTTATTTGACTTTGTTTTGAGATTATATCCCTTGACTTTTCTAAGTGACTGAAACATGCCATCCAGTTTTCATCTGCAATAATAATGGGAGAAAAAAAATATTGCAATTGATAATGCAGAGTTGATTCTCAAACTATGAGAACGAAGAACTGCTTGAATTATATAATTTAAATTCTATCCGCCCAAGTTCCTTGCCTTGACATATTTCTCAAATATTAAAGCTTGCCAAGAATGTTTAGTATTGCTTTCTATAAACATTTTAGAACTACTGAAATCCAAGACTTCGACTTCGCATGTCCCTGTCATTGACAAATCAACAAGCAAACCTTACGAGCAATGAAGTACAAACGTGCCAGCAAACATGAGACATCGAAGACATCCAGTCTTGTTTGCTCTTCTTAGCGCTATTATTGATGGAAAATGTACAAAGTCAACAACAACATAGACAGAAAAGCTAGAATATTTACATAACAATTAAACACGGAAAGGGCTTTGCACAATATTTTTCACCAATACATCGCTTTAATCGATCTTAGAAGGATCACAGTCGTTTGGTATTTCTATTGTGTAATTAAACTGCAAAGCTTTTTGTCTTCTTGACAAATATAATTTCGATATTTGAAGAACATGTTTTTACTGATAAAACGTGTGGACATTGTGGTTACGAGCTTTCTTCTGGTTGGATAGTGTGTAAATAGTTCACATCTTCCACGAAGCTCAGATACACATGTGAAAAGAAATGAAATGAATAGTTGTTACCGTTTTAGATTACTGAATTGCGTTTTGAATTACCTTTCTGTCAGCACGCATCTACCGGGCAGTGACAATCATTGTTCATGGATTGAGCAGCAAATGAAATTTGAGAGAAAGATGCGCACGAACACGTCGTGTAAAACAGATGACGTGAGTCACAGGAAATGAGATGACGTGACAGGAGACAAAAACGTGCTGCTCGGATGTCGTGTTTTTATCAGTGAGCTTTATAAACGTTTATTAGTAAAAACTCAGCTGTGTTCTATTGGAAATCCGCGAATCTGATTGGTTCTCCCACTGATTTCTATTCGCCGATAGAAAACAGTCGCGCGCAAGAGTAGCTCTTTAAGCGGTAAATTTTCTAGATTTTTGTCTTTAAAGTGCACAATATTGTAGGTTTTGGACTGCAATCCTTTAGAGTTTCTACTAAAACAATTAGACTACTCGCCCTCGTTTTCTATGAGCGATAGTCAACTCGGCTGCGCCTCGTTGACTATTTGCTCATAGAAAACTCGGGCTCGTAGTCTAATTGTCATATGACAAGCGTAACTCCATAGTTAAAGTTAAAAATAAGTTCCATGAAGAAATATTGGTGTGATATCTCTAAATTTAGATGTAGATGTAGAATCTCAACAACGGGAGAGGGGTAGCGTAAAAATTTACTTCCAGCTGCCTGGCGGGACTTCATTGCGTGTAACAGCCCACGTTAAAATGAAACTTGATTACGTGTGTCAGCACATGATAAAATAAACCCCCAGGTTGTCAACATTTCGACTTTGTCATACACGTTTCCTTTTTTAAAAGTTCCGAAATTGTGAATTGATGTAAATTTATTTATTACACTATAAAATGAAGAGCGGCGGGAATAAACGGCCCCTGGACTTTCTGACTAAATCGAACATTATCGAAACAGCTCCAAATTGCGCATGCAGGTTTGTTTACGTGTGCTAAACACTGTCCTGTGTTGCATTCGGCTGGTCTTTTCTTCGTTTTTCAGAAATTATGTACCGTATTTTCTCGATTAAACGCCGGGCCCCGAATAAACGCCGGGTCTCCGAGCCAGAGTTGTAAGTAAGCCTTCCAGGCATTTATTTGAGGTGTAATATGGTTAAGGTATGATGGCAAATTACGTTCATGTCACAAATAATGACTTAAAACCCTTTTTTAATAAACATTTTGCTTCAATAAACTGAACCATTCAAATAAACGCCGGATCCACGGAGCCAAGTTTGAAATAAACGCCGGGGGCGTTTAATTGAGAAAATACGGTATGCAAAAAAAAAGGCATTTTGCAGGCTTACGTTCTCCCAGTCAGCTAGCAGTCTGAGTTTTCCAACGCATCGCGTGTACATCTTTCCCTGTAGGGTTTTCTAAGCGTCTACGGAAGGCGAGAAACCATTTAACAAGCATGTCTTCGACTCGCTTCGCATGTTTTTTGTTGATTTGAGTAGAGTAGGACTGGATACTGCATTGTGACGTAAGGTCACATGTTAGAGGCGGAAGAGTTTGAATTGAGCGAAATGGCGCCTGTGAAAGTAAAACGGAAAAGTTTATAGTTTTAGCTCGAGTGCGGCTGCCAGGTGGTTGAAGGACATCATTAAGTCTGAATACCCGTAAGTTTACAGCATCGCTCGAAGAACTGAGTGATGTTTCTGCCTTTGTTTTGTACAACAGCGCTGTTTAGCGCTTCGGAAAAAACGTTGCAAACAAGGTAGTTTTGAGCCTGGCCGCATAAAAAGCCTAAAACAAGAGGTTTCTTGCCGGGAACTTCGTCAACACGAGTTTTACAGAGTCCGCTTGGGTTCTGCCGCGACAAAGTTGGCAAGAAGTGACCTGGTTTTAGACTTTAAAAAATTCTTTATAGGTTTGGCAGGGGACCTTCCCTCGCAAAAAATTTTTCTGTGCCTCATTAAATATTCATCAATCAATAAATCAATCGATTTGTGCCTTAGTTTATCTTGTTTTCGCGGGATTTTGTAGATGTGTGATGATGTAAGGAGTGGAGATAGAATTGAGAGCAAGCCGGCGGCACTTAACTGAAAGCAAAACTAGTATAATGTGACAACACGAGCAAACGTATTCAATCAACAATCAGTCTTTATTTCACTTTCACCTCAAAATTACAGCTAATGGTAACAGATTACAATAGTCTTGCCCGAAACAACAAAAAGTAGCTAACCGCAAGCAGACTGCAGTGAAAGCTAGCCGCTTGAAACGCTAATGCTAACCCTAACCCTTAAACTTGGGTTTAGCTTTTTAACCCTAAATTTGAAATGAAACCCTAGCGTCAGACCCTAACCCTAACCCTTGGGGTTTAGGGTTAAGCTTTTTTCGCTAGGGTTAAGCTAAGGGGTTAGGGCTAGGCCTGTAATCCCAAAACTTTAGCTGACTTCATCGTTTTGTGAAACAAAAGGTTTCCTTTGTTTATCGTTTGTAAAAGAAAAGACAAAAGAAGCCGCGCGAGCAAAAACCTTGTCTTTTTGCATGTGTAATTTTTCAAAAACGAAACAAAGACCAGTGAAATGAAAGACAGGACATTGTTAAGCACACGTAAACAAACCTGCATGCGCAATTTGGAGCTGTTTCGATAATGTTCGATTTAGTCAGAAAGTCCAGGGGCCGTTTATTCCCGCCGCTCTTCAACTGATTTCATTTCTTTTCACATTTGTATCTGAGCTTCATTGAAGTTATTTTAACGTTACTTAGGGGGGCAGGGGTAGCATGTAAAATTACTTCCGTTGTACAACTTCCGTCCACACATTTTTTGCCCACGGCCCCACGCGCTGGTCGACTTCCGCTTCCGTCCACATCTGATCCACTATAATACTCAGTCTTTGAGAATGAGCTAATATACATTTGATACATTTTCGGTGACGTGCGCAGATCGTGCATTTCTAAAAAGAGAGTTGACGTAACTTTATTTTTGGTTCATTGTGCACGTACAGAAATGTGTGCGGGGTCGTGTGCGGGTGAACATGCGTCACGTCACGAGCCAAAACCAACTCTACTTCAAACGTGCCAAAAAAATTCCATTGAATATTTTTTAGATCGCTCTTTATACTTTCTGTTGGACATAGACAGATTGGGGTCAGGGCCGAGGACATGTTGAGGGGGTCTCAGAAAAGAAAAAAAAATGAAAATATACATTTGATAATTTTTTGTAATAACGACACGTGCGGGTCATAGTCGTAGTTGACGTAGCTTTATTTTTGGTTCATTGTAGACCAATAGTTCCGAAATTGTCATTTGATGTTAATTTATTTATTACACTATACAATAATTTCATTTCTTTTCACATTTGCATCTGAGCTTCACTGAAGTTATTTTTGGCGTTACTAAGGGGACATGGGTAGCATATAAAATTAGTTCCGTTCTACAACTTCGGTCCACACAATTTTTGTACACGCACACTTCCCTCAACATCTGTATCACTTCCGTCCAGACAATTTTTGTACACGCAGATTTCCGTCAACATCTGTATCACTCTATTACTCATTCTGGAGAATGAGCTAAAAAGGGGGGTCACCATGCTCGTTTTAAAGAAAACGACCATTTATTTCCCTGCTGAACATTTGCTGAAGGAAACCCTGTAATGCTCTGTGTGTGCGCGGTCGTGCGCACGCTATATGTCTCAAATATTATGCACAGCAAAGATGTGCAATGCAATTCACTGGAATCACCTTAAGCAAGAAAATTAGTTTCCTTGCATGTCCATGCTGGAAGCTTTTCACTCAGAGCGAAAACCAGTGGGCCTCCCAAAGCATAGTCTGTTTCTTAAAAGTTCTTGTGTATTATAAGGCAGTTTCATTTTTGTAGTAAATGATAAAGATGGTAAATTTTAAGCTTAAAATTTACCATCTTTATTATTTACTACAAACTTGATGAATTCGACATTGCTGATCCTAGCAGTATGCAGGACGCGTGTCACTTATCAACCTAGTAAAATGGCCCAGCTCACAACAAGTCTCTCGTAGCTCAGTTGGTTAGAGCGCCCAACCGGTATCTGGGAGGCCATGGGTTCGATTCCCATCGGGGACTCAGAATTTTTCTTTGTCCCATGCTCGTATCATGTTGAATACTTCATCTTCAGTTTCGTTTTATTGATCAACAAAATCTAAAATAAATTGACTGTAAATTATTAGCTGCCAGAGAACAGCTGAAATTCAGCCTATGCTGGCAAAGGAATAATTAACAGGGTGGCCTGGGCCTGGTTCATATTCCGGTCGGCGTTTTTTTTTACCGGTAAATCGTTCCAGGCGCACATGCCCAGCCGACTCCTTGGTCACGGTCACGCAAATTTTGATGTTTACTTGTGCTTGCTCGTTTAAAATATTACAAACACTCTGCTCTATGTTTAGTGTGAAATGTATGTTTGTGTCGTTCAAGCGTCTGAATCTTAGCGAGCACTGAATATTCACATTACAAACCAAAAATTGTTTTAACATGTCCAAGCTATTTATAAATGAAACCATTACCCACGGGGCCCAGGCGACTCATTGCCATTTTTGGTCACGCAAGTTTTGATGTTTACTAGCAATCGGTTGCCTGTAGCTATAAATAATCATTCACATACTCTGCCATCTGTTTTGTGTGATATATTTATTTTTTTATGCTATTCAAGCATTTGGCTTGGAGCTAGCACTGAATATTTACGTTGCAAAACCGAACCGAATGTCCAAGCTATTCATTTTTTTCTATTTATTTATTTTTGGAATCGAAACGAAAATTGCAACCGCAACAAGAATGTGTCAAGACATGCAGGGCCGTAACCAGACCTTTGCCATAGACGAGGCAAGATCTTGCTAGGGAGTTCTGGGTGCATGCCCTTTAAGAAATTTTGAAATCTAGAAGCTCTGACACGCTTTCAGAGACATTTTTCATGACGTATTTGTTGAGAAAAATTAATGCTGTTCAACTGGGGATTATTTTCCCAAAAAACATATTTTGTTTTTAATTTTGGGTAAAAATCAAGACGAGGCAAGTGCCTCGTCTTGCCTCTTGCTAGTTACGGCTCTGGCATGGGACACATGTCATCGCGAAAATGGGAATTACCTGGAAAATCTCGCAGTAAGGTATGCTTTATTTACGTACTATGAATCACAGGACTTCTCAAATGTGGCTGATAGCAGTGTTTTTCAATCAAAATAGCAGTTAACTACAAGACGTTTATGGTGCGCGGTGCCATGCCTTTCTAGCCAAAGAGGTGGTTAAACACTTCTATATAGCCAAAGAAGTGGTTTAACCATTATTTGAAATTATAAAAGACGGCAGCAAAATCTATCCACTATGCTGTTAGAATCTCACCTCTTGCCTGTTAGACCTTAAATTTCTATAGGAATGTGCCATTGAAAGTGATCCAAATTCATATTCCTCTCCATAATATTGATTCTCTTCCCTGTCCCATTTGTGTCCATGTTAAAGAGGTTTCCCAGTAGCTTTGGGGTCATTTGTCCAAACTTTATTTTTGAAAAATAGTCCTTGGCATTGCTATGTGCCTTTTGTAAGCCTAGCGTTTAAAGTATAATACCAATTTTTTTTAGAATCACTTTGATTGTTCATAATCTGTTCTTAGGTCTTGATAGATGTTATTAGAAAACATCACCAACAAAGTCACCTGATTGACATGTTGACAGAGGTCACTAGACAGGTGGTGGAAAGAGGCACCACGGCAAATGACAAGATGCCGAATGTTCAGGTGCCAACTTGCAGTCACACGCTTAGAGCCAGACTGTTCCTGTAAGTTACAGAGTACCTGCAGAAGGTGATGACCTAATGCAGATCAGGAAGCAAATGAACTGCATGCTGACTGACTGCCAGAGCTGCTATTAATTCTGTCATCAATAACAATAGTTTACAATAGATTCTCATTTCATAATAATAATAACACCAACAATAGCAATAACAAATTATAACAATCATTATAACAATGATGATGATGATGATGATTTTGTTAGGGCATAAACATCATAGTTAGTAGAGGGGAGTCTCCCTCAACTAACTATGATAAACATGAATTACTATTCTAGGCGCTTAACATGATAAGAACTAAAACTTATAAATTAAAAATGTATATGATAAATATATTTGTTTACAAATCTTTCAGTGGAATGAACACCCTTGGATCAAATAATAAAAAAATATTTTTTTTCACTGATTACAGCAGTGTATGTTAAAAAATAGCTAGACTCTGACTATAATTTTAAACATCTTTTTATTGAAACAACATATTTTGGTGATTCTGTATATACACAGATGTGTATTGAAAGTTGTTTTAATAGGTAAAATTAATGTTATGTGCCAATTTATTGGTTGCCACTTGATTACAGCCTGAAGTATGATTGATTTTTGACATTGTTAACTTTTCAGCTAAAATATTACTGTATGCAGGTCAGTGCATGAGTATAAAGTTCCTCCTTTGCAGAAGCTCAAAGGGCAGTTTGGGGTGGACAAAATCCCTAAGAACAGTGAGCATAGGCGTTGATGTAATCTTTTGCTCCTGTAGTCACCTTAATGAAATGGATTTATCAACTGACTCCCTGGAACTATGCAGAGGAGAGACGAGATAAAGGGCAATAATAATTCTACAGTATTTATAATTAGATTGTCTTTTAGTAAATGTAGTTTTAAAAAAATAACTTAAGATGTTGTGTACATAATGTCATGGGCCAGTTTGAAAGATAGAGGCTTCAGAAGCATGAACTTGTTTTATCATTTGTAGATAGCATGGCTTAATTCTATATAATTGCAGGGGCAGATCCAGGATTTTTCAAAGGGGGGTGGCTGTTTACCAATATTTTTTGTTTACTATATTTTTCAAGCCCCAGTTGTTTTTATGGGGGGAGGGGGTTTCAGGCTTTAAAGGTAGTTTTTTGAAAGTGGAAGTGGAAATTATTTTGGGTCTGAGGCCCATATTTCATGGAGCCATAGGCTCCATCCCCCTAAGGGGGTCTGGGGGCATGCCCCCTCAGAAAACTTGAAAAGTGGAAGCCTCTTAGACGTGATTTCCGCGATTCTGAGCAGCTTTATACAGCTGTCAATTAAGTTATATAAACCACGTCCGTGGAAATTTTTAACCCTTTGCAAAGTGGCCTGGGGACAACTTTGGCGACATTGCTTGCTTGTGAAATCGCTTCGATCCGAAAAAACGGCAGGAAAACTCACTAAAAAAGATGTAAATGGCGGAAGAAAATCATTCAAGCAAGGCTAAAACAACTCTTGAAAGCTAAAAGGAATCTAATTTTTTTCGTTCGTAAAACAGGCTGTCGAAAATCCCCTCAGTGTATTTTGGAAAATGGCCGTCCTTAACTTTGAACGGCCGCCTGACTATGAAAAGTGGATAGGCATTGTCCTTATTTTCTATTTTAATATGTTAATTTTCATTTTTCTGGTGGATCAAGGGTGGTGGCTAGCCACCCAATCCACCCCCCCCCCCTGGATCCGCCCCTGAATTGGTCAGTTAAAATATTTTGCCCATATCATGACCAGGGCATCTTAGCAGGCAATGCTCTAAATAAAACAGTTAGCATATTGTAAACAGTCCGTTGGTATGGCCCAGTAAAGTAAATGTAGTTGGTCCTAAAGTAATTAAAATGGTTCTGTAATTTATCCATTGCTGTTTTTTCTTGTGTCTGGATATTTATTTTGTCTGTTTTTTTTTTAATTTTTATTTTTATTAGCAAGTGATTTCTCATGTCCCACATTGACGACTGCTCCCGGGAAATCCCTGAAATCCCTACCCTTTTATATACCTGAAGCCTGAAAAAGGTACCATTTTCGGGCAGAAACCTCCCCGTATAGGCGATTATAGGGAGTACCTACTCCCCCCCGCCCGGGCGACTGCTACTATGAATGCAATTTTAAAAAGCTAGGATACAAAAGCCAGGAGTGTTTCCAACAATAATCGGCATCCAATTTCACCTACGTACCTTATCAGTACTAATCTTCCCAGTAGATTGCAACATCTGAAATTTTTTTACCATGTTTATGGTATTCCTTTCAAACTTTTCAAAACTTCAATTCTAACAAAGCATTTCTTTGTTCAATTTAATTCTGTCGTTGATATTGTTCATAGAATGCCTGCCGTGGTGCTTCAGCTATTTCTAGTGGACTCTCATGCAGGATAAAATATCGTTCATTGGTGTTTTTGGCGGAGCTTCCGTGCGCGCCGAAGCGCGCCAGAGCCGAGCGGAGACTCGGCCCTCTGATAATCTGATTGAGACGAAAACAATTTGCTTGTCACGTGATTGCAAATTAAGAAAGAGTGAAGATATGATATATTTAAAAGTGAGTAAATATATTAGTGAAATAAAGGATTAAATAACCATTCATTATCAGTATTGTCTTGTCTGCAAAACGCAATTATTCATTATATTAAAGTCATTGTCGTTATGTCGGCACCGCGCTCAAGGACCTCAAGTATGGGATTTGTTGGACCAGTCATCAATGGTTTGCTTCTTATTTAGAAAATCGAACACAGATTTTTCATATTAATTCTTGTAAGTCAACTCCGAAATGTCTAAGATGTGTTCCCCAGGGAACAATTTTGGGACCTCTTCTGTTTTTGATATATATATTAATGACTGACCACACTGTCTGACATATTCGGAACCCAGAATGTACGCAGATGATACTAGCCTAACACTTTCTAGCACTGACATTGAGCATATAAATTATCGCCTTAATCACGACCTGAGAAATGTGTACGAATGGCTGTCTGCTAACAAGCTTACTCTAAATATGACGAAAACTGAGTTTATGCTTATTGCATCAAGGCAGAAGTTATCACATTTTACGGAAAGTCCCTCTCTTACTATAGGGCGCTTTCCATTCGACCAAAAATTCCGGAAATTTCGGAACAAGGACGAATGGTACAGAAATTTCCTGGGAAAGTTTCCAGAAAATCCGGAAAGTGTTGACTTTCCGAAATGCGAACCATTCAACCGAAAACCCCAGAAATTCCAGAAGCAAAATCAAATGGAACTGAAAGTTCCCGGAAATTGTTTTCGAAAATTTGGGTCTACCTTGCGAGGTTGTCCTCGGGCGCTTTCCATTCGACCAAAAATTCTGGTTTGAGTTTCCGGAAAATTCCAGTGGCAAATGGAACAGCATTTTCCAACTTTTCCAGTTGACTGCACGGAAGGCAAAACAAAATTTGCATGTGGTCAGGTAGTGCGTCTAATATGGAAATTTCTACGGTGCATTAAAATAATGCACTGTGGCCGGTTTCCTGTACATATAACTCGATATTTTTGCAAATAAAAAGCATTCCGAGCACTGAACATAAACGCCATGAATGACATCGTGGCGACAAATACAGGGACCTTTCAAAAGGCACACTACAAGCAACGAAAACGTCACCAACCCAAAAAGTTTAATGAGCAAAACAATGGCGTAGCCTGTACGCGCGTTATAAATATTTGTACATTTCAGTTTGCTGCCGCCTGCAAAACAACAACGAAAAACAACCGAGTTCACCTAATTTTTTTATTTGGAGTTCCAAGAATGCTTCCTTAACACATGTAGCTGCTTTCAGCTGCACAAAAAGCTAAATTTTCTGCCGAAGGAACTTAGGCTGAGTGTAAAATGGTAGCTTTTTCCAAAATTTCCGGAAAATTCCAAAATTACTACCTGACCATATGCAAATTTTGTTTTGCCTTCCGTGCAGTCAGCCGGAAAAGTTGGAAAATGCTGTTCCATTTGCCACTGGAATTTTCCGGAAACTCAAACCAGAATTTTTGGTCGAATGGAAAGCGCCCTATAATTAGCCTGCGTAGCAGGCGTCGAAAGGGGAGGGAGGGGGAGTTGGGAAGAGAGAAAACGAGGGAAAAATGGAGGGGGAGGGGTTACGCCTGCCACGCAGGCTAACTATAAATGAGAACGCAATAGAACTAGTAACCTCCGCTAAATCCCTCGGAGTTTATGTTGATCAAGATATAAACTGGGAGTCATATTGAAAACGTTTCTAAGAAGATAGCTTGTGCAATTAAACGAATTCGGCATCTCACTCCATTTAATATTTTAATTAAAGTTTATAACAGCCTTATTCAACCACAATTTGATTATTGCAACGTAGTGTGGGGAAGCTGTAACAAGGGCCTTTCTGAAAAACTGCGCAGCTCGTACCCTTATGTCTGCGAGCTATGATAGTAATTTAGATTATTTGTTCCGGACTCTAGGGTGGCGAAGACTCTATTATCAAAGATTGGAACAGAAGTCTATCCTAATGTATATAACATTACATGGTATGACTCCTGATTATCTGAGATCAATATTCGTACATCGTGACGATGTTAGTGCTTATCGTTTAAGGAATACCGAAAACAAATTAGTTCTTCCACAACCTCGAACTGATTATCTCAAGAAAAGTTTTTCGTACAGCGGAGCTCAGTTGTGGAACTAAGACAAGCATCTCCTTTGGCCGATTTCAAATTTAAGTCGGCACAGTTTAAAGTAATATCTAAATTTTTAAGTAAATTTTAGACACGGCCTCCATGAAAAGCAGACTTTTCTTTTTTTTGTTATTTGAATTTGTTGTTATTAAATTTTTGTAGTTAGTTAGGTAGATAGTCCAGTAACTTACAGTGCGGACACTCGAACCCAATCTCGTCCCCAGAGGCCGCGATCCTTCTGGTCTGCGCCAGGGATCGGGACCTCTGGGCTATTCCAAAAAGCCGCTGAAACAATGAAAACACTTCTGATTGGTCGATCTGTAACGCGCCAAAATTTGAACGTGTGTCGGGATGGTTGTCCTGGCCCCTGGGGAATTGAATGTCTGTGCTTTATGCAAATCAAAGATTGTGCACGCAATCAAAATATGTGCAGTTTTTGGATATATTTCTGTTTGGCGACGACATCAGCAGTCTCAGAGCAATTCTTTTTCACTTAAATAAGCATGTTAAATGTATAACGATGTTTAACAGTAGAGAATGATACCAAAACAGAGTTAATTACAATGACGTGACACGACCTGAATTTGCATAAAACCGCAGACATGTCTAGTCTCCTGTGAATGAATTAACGGTCGAATGACTTTTTAATTATTCAGTGGAACGTGGAGCGTGCGCAAAAGAGTCTTGTAATTTCTGGCGCACGCGCACAATCAAACCGGAACCAGGATTTCCTGGTTCCGGTTTGGATTCGTCCAGAGGCGTTGAGTTTCCCGACCGCTGGTCAAGGGGAACACAGGCTCTGGGGACGAGATTGACTCGAACCATGAACGCCACGGCTTTATTTTCACTTTATTTGTACTTTATTTTAACTTATTTTGTAGTTATTTTTGACATTTTTCCAGAACTAACCAATCACAGCCGCGAGTCGAACAACGGTTTTTCCGTATGATTGACAGCTTGGGCGCGATCCATTGGACCAAAATTTTCGGTTTGAATTTTCGAAATTTTCATCTGTCAAATGGAACGGTATTTTCCACTTGAATCGGCCAGGCTAGTTCCATTCCCGCAAACAGTAAAGAAAACTGAAGATATTACTCCCTCTTGATAAATTCTGAAGCCATATATCCTTTCACTTAGCTCAAAAACGTAGCTCCACGCTTTTTTAAACGTAAAGAATGCGAAAAGTTTACACTGGAAACACATACGTCTGCTTTTATGACATCTACGGAAACATTTGGATGCACAAGATGTGCTCTTATCGCATTCGAATCGTTTAAGACAATTATACGTGGTGTGCACGTATTTTCGAACTGCTTACCAAAGCTTGCTAAGCACACGTGTTCCAATAACGCAGTTTATAAGCTGTCTGCCGCAAGAAGACAAGACGAACACTGATCAGTGTCGAGCAGCTGGAATGACCGCCATGTCGAATTTTGTCGATTTTCGGGTTGGGAAAAACTGGGCCCGAGCATAAATTGGCGAATGGAACAGGATTTTCCGAGAATTCCGATTTTCCGGAATTTGAGGACAACCTCCAGAAGTTGACCAAAATTTTCGAAACGAGTTTCCGGAAACTTTCTGTTCCATTTGATTTTGTACCGGAATTTCCGAAAAATTTGGTCCAATGGATTGCGCCCCTTATCTCCACATGAATCTCTTGCACGCAAGCTATTTATAGCCCCATCGTGGGAAAACACGACTGTTGCTGTTAAATGAAGATGGCTACATCGAGACTCTTCCGAACTGAAACCTTCAGAGGTTCACTTATGGTTTAAGTATCGATCTTTAGGTCTTAAACTGGAACGTCTCTCGACATAATTCGGAAATACTAGAGGCCGGCTTAGGCCATGTTCGCTGTAGCCTATGTGAAATCCCCGGGTGAAATCCAAAGACATCTAAGCCTTCTTTCCGTCTACAGACTGTAAGCCGAAAACGCGTGAGTATTATATTGGAAGCCGGCATATGATTTGCCAGACTCATGCTTTAAGTACTAAACTGTACTGAGTGATTTTTATAACTCATCTCTCTGATGATTTCCATTACAAAGCAGATTTAAACAGTATAAATCTAATCGTACGGTTACGTTGTGTACGAAATGTTGTTTGACGTTTACCGTCGAAATAAATATTAAATAGCTTGCGTTTCATTTGTTTCTTGTCCTTTATTGAATAAGGAAGAAATATTTCCGTCAGAAACCGCCATTATGATAGTTTCACTGGTTGAATATCCCGCTGTATATTGTAAGAAGCAGACCGCGGAAAATTCTGATTAATGTACCGCCGTTGTGTAAAAACACGCGCCAGTTTGAAAATAATGTTGAAAAAATGTCTCGGCTGTTTCTTCGACTTGCAGCTGTGATTGGCTAGTTCTGGAAAAATGTAAAAAATTACTACAAAATAAGTGAAAATAAAGTACACATAAAGCGAAAATAAAGTACAAATAAAGCGAAAATAAAGCCATGGCGTTCATGGTTCGAGTGCCCTTACTGATGGAAAAACCGTGTATAAATAAAGTTATCTCTATCTTATCTTATCTTATCTTATCTTATCTTATCTTATCTTATCTTATCTTATCTTATCTTAAGAAACTAGTTGTACCTATCGGTAAGTGCCAACGAGCGAAATACTCATGTTTGTTCATAAGAACAGATATTGAATGGTTTTTGATAGAACTATATTTGAAATGACCACTGTTATGGTAAATTGTATTTTAGGTAATATGTAATAAAAGGGCTATTTCTCTGGTGTTCATAAATGACACAGGCTTGATAGCCTGCGTAGCAGGCGCCGTAGTTTCCAGCGCGCGTATTCTTGCGATCGCGCACTCTTTTAAAGACACTAAAAAACGTACACAGATGTCTGCTACGCTAACTTGAACGGTCAAGGATTATTTGGAGACAAAATGACTGTTTATTCAAGTTAACATTACATTTGCCGTTAGAAGCAAACAACTTTTGACTTTCTTGTGTGTATGACATGCAGTAATTTTAGTGAGCGTCGCTTTGAATTGATGTTATTCCTACGCGGAGCGAAAATGCGTGCCAAATAAAATATAAACGGTATTTGATTTGGAATAAATCATCGGTCAGAAATTACTATAAACACAATCAACACTAAAAGGAAGCATTTACCCGACTTCAGCATTCTCATAAGTCATCTATTTGAAGTCAACAGTCCGTTTTGATATTTTTCATGTCTCTCTCTTCGATCGTAAATCAAAGGACTCCAAAGTCGAAAGATTATTTCATCGCTTTGAAGACCTTGATCGAATATTCTGTAGGGTATTCTCTTTCGATTTATAGTTCCCTAAAGGTGTATTTATCGGTAAAGGAATGAATGACCACATTGAAAATTTTAACAGCGAGCCGCGTGGACGCCATTTTGGTCATTTGCTCTCTAGCAAGGAGTGAGAGACTGGGAACCAGTTGGGAAGAACAATACAACCCAAATATGGGGTTTACTTACACCCAAATATGGTCAAAAAAAAGTCCCTTACGCAGAACGTAAGATTTTCATGTCTCTCTCTTCGATCGTAAATCAAAGGACTCCAAAGTCGAAAGATTATTTCATCGCTTTGAAGACCTTGATCGAATATTCTGTAGGGTATTCTCTTTCGATTTATAGTTCCCTAAAGGTGTATTTATCGGTAAAGGAATGAATGACCACATTGAAAATTTTAACAGCGAGCCGCGTGGACGCCATTTTGGTCATTTGCTTTCTAGCAAGGAGTGAGAGACTGGGAACCAGTTGGGAAGAACAATACAACCCAAATATGGGGTTTACTTACACCCAAATATGGTCAAAAAAAAGTCCCTTACGCAGAACGTAAGATTTTCTCTGCCTATACACTCATACGCACACGGCTCTATGATTCTGCCGCCTCGACAGCCTCACCTCTTGGCTCGGCTGTCTCGTTGGCAATAAACAACTCGGACTGGGTTTCGGCAAAATAGCTTTGTGACGACTTTTAATTTATTTGACGGTGAATTTGAGAGTGAAAATTTGCTTGCTTACTTGATTTAATGCTGGTTTGGTGCATCGTTTGGTTTAATAGCAAGTTTCACAGTAAAACGAGTCGAAAAGGTACAACATTCCAACATTTTGTCCGCGTGAAATCTGAGTACTAGTTTATTTGAAATTCGTAGTTCGTATAGTGTGATCGTCCGGGTGAGAGTAGTTCTGAGAAGAACTGTTGTTGGTGACTGACGTTTCGACAACCTGAGCGGAAGTCATCTTCAGAGTCAAGTGAAAAGTTGTTGTCAGTCGATGATGTTATAAGTCTGGTCCGTTGAAGCTGATTGGTCAGTTAAGCCGTGATGTTATTGGCTGTAAGACTCGTGTAAAGTTTGTCATCAGTAATTGGTCAGTTTCGATCCGTCTATTGTAAGTCTAATTAAAGGGACTATGTCACGGGGATTTCACAGGTTTTTTGGTCTAAACTGTTATGAAATATAATGGTAGGCAACTTTATCCATGAAAAAACATTGTCTTTGAACATTAACATTTAATGGAAGATACAACCTTTATTTGGGGATAGAAATCAAACTTCGGCTAAAAATATCTTTTTTTAACCGAGGCCCGCGGAAACAACTTGAAAACGTTGGCTTACGTTTTCAAATTGCAATCCATTTCCATCCGAGCCATCCGCAGCCAAACATACTTTTAAACAGTTTTCGTGCTCTAAAATAACAATTGTTAATAAAAATTGACCATTATTTTTAGGTTTCCTACGACACAAATTTATATTTGGGCTGTTCTGAAAACTGTTAAAATCCGTGACATAGTCCCTTTAAGTCGTTCTGTTCAGTCTATTGTTAGTCAAATTAAGTCGTTCTGTTGGCGGTTCGTTTGTCGCTTCTGTTTACGTCGTGAATAAGTCGTTTGTAAGGTGCCGGTAGTTGTTGACATCTGTTGATAGGCGTCTGTTCTAAGTTTGTGTACCAGCTTTCCAGAGTCATTCGTTGAAAATAGTTAGTACTGTAGGTTAAGCATTCAGCAGAGTCCCAGTCGATTTTTTGTTTAGTAAGTCGGTGGTGTTCAGAAATGTGATTGTTGACATCACCATTTCTCGTCGCTCGTTTGTGTTCAGTCAGTCTCGTGGTCAAGTTTCTACCGGTCTCTCCGATGTAGGAGGCCTGGCAGTCGGAGCATTTGATCTTATAAATCGCTCCCTGTCTTTTATTAGGTTCGTCCCTGTCTTTAACGTTGGTCAGTAAATGTCGTAACGTTGTTATAGGTTTGTGAGCTACACGGATATTGTAGCGACGAGAAATGGTGACGAGAAGTTCGCCTAGGCGTCCTAGGCGAACTTCCCCGACTAGCTTGGCGGGTGACGTCACATCCAAATTCGCCGGGGACGACTGGGGACGAGGCTGAAGCGCACCATTTTCAAACGCGTCTTTCATCGATTTGTGAGCTTCTGCGACACAGTCAAGAAACCACTATGTTTTGTCTTGAATCTTCATCGCCGGAGCTTAATTTTGGCGAAAAACATGCCATCATTATTTCCATAGCGAGGGGGAATGATAAAAGACATACGTCGCTCGCATTTTGCTTGAAGATTGTCTGCGATTTTCAGAAGTTACGAGGACAGCGCTCGAGTTTTTGGAACCCCATTTCGTCTGGAGACCGAAGATGGTCAGTATTCTTGGCCAAATGAATGTTTGAGAGTCAACCGTATTGAGGAAGGATCAATAGTTTCCTACGATCTCCACAGTTATGACAAAAGTCGACATACATGTATATACCGGCGCAATTTAATTTTACCGTGTTATGTATACTGCCCTATTTGCAAAAAGGAAATCAAAAGTTTTTGTCTGTTTATAAAAAAGTCACTATCCTTTGATCTCAATGTATAAAATGATCAACTTTTGTCCAGTTCAAATAGCCACACTATAACACTAAAGCCAGCAACACACAAGATAATTTTATATGCTGATCCTTGTGAATTCAATTGCAAGCAAATTTCAACACAGACTCCTACAGGTACATCAGCCATATTGAAAAACCACAGTAAGTAAGCAATTCGCAGGCACACTCTGCAGTCATCCAAAATCACCTGCAAATTTTAATTACTGATTTATGATATGCCAAAAATGCCAAAATTGATCCTAATTTATTGCCTTTGAAAATCACAATATTGTAGTTGTTGGCACACTTCACAAGTTGCAATGATCCCATTTAAAATTGCTTAATGTGTCGCCCCCTTGAAGAGAATGTGAGAATAGCAATTAAAACATTCTTATTGGTATTTTTATTCCTTAGATACTCCTGTACTTGAGCGTTATCCTATGAGCAGAAATCCACGTGGATTGTGCATTATAGTCAACAACTTAGAGTTCCACAATGAGAGAGACAATCGCCATGGAGGTGAATTTGATGAAGAAGAGATCTCGAATTTGTTTACCGACCTCTCTTTTGATGTCCATGTTAGACATGATCTAAAGTATAATGAGATCATGGATACCGCTGAAGAATATGCGTCAAAAGATCACACTGATTATAATGCATTTGCCATGATTGTTATGACCCATGGTGGAAGCGGAGATACCATTTGTGGAGTCAATGGAAAAACTATTAGTGTGAATGCATTGATGGCCGAATTTAAGGCTGCTTGCTGTCCATCACTGGGAAACAAGCCCAAAATTTTCATATTCCAGACATGCAGAGGACAGTGTTATAGCAATGTGGTACGCACTGATAGTTGTAATAAGAGGTTCAAGGCTGATGCATTGTCTCTCGACTCTACTCTCTCGTTCTCTGTGACACCGACAGAAGCTTACTTTCTTTTGGGATTTTCAACAGCACCAGGCTACCCCTCCTGGCGTAATAAAGAGTCTGGATCATTCTACATTCAAGTGAGTATGAAAATCTCTATCTACACCTCTGTCTTGTTCCCTGTTACTGCTTGTTGTGTTTGATGAAGAAGAATGCTTCGTAATATGTGAGCTTTTTGTTATTTTTTGTTTTTCCACCACCTTATTAATAAACTTCAGGTTCTTCCATTTTCGTTATATTGACTTCATTGACTTTGTCCATTTCACTGTCTTGAGTGGGTGGAAAGTCGGCATGTGGCAAGGGCAGACACTCTTCCGAAATCCTCACTTGTTGTAAAGAAAAGTGTAAGAACACTTGTTAAGAAATACAACTGGTTTTATGAACCTCTACCTGGAAGTAAAATAAAGCAAATATACATGTATATATGAAACACAAAGGGCATATTTATTTGCAACATATGTGTATAGCCTTCGCATTTGCTTGTTGGAATTTTCTGTTTTTTAGCTTGAAAACGATAAAAAGGTCCAACAAGCAAATTTCATGGCTATTTGCGTATGTTGCAAATATATACGCCCAAAATATCATGCTCTTAAATAATTGATCAGCTTCATTGCATTCTGCACTATCCTCTTTGTCGCCAAGTTTGTGCGTTTTCAACTATTTTTTAATTCTTCAACTTCATGAGTTCATTTGCAAAAATCCTCACCATCCTTTGTTCTCAATTAACAATTTGATTGGTTATCTTACTATGAAGTGCCCTGTTCCAGAAGTTGCATCATGAGAACTGTAATTACTAATGAGCTATTAGGTTCCTCTAATCCTTTTAATATGTGTTGTTCCAGGAAATGTTCATAACCTATCACAGATTGGGAATGTTGCTCAGTTCAGTTGAATCCCCCCACTCCTCAGGATGTGCATGCCTGTTTAGCCCCATACTTTATCTTAAAAGTTATGGCTTTTGAGACTTCCCACCTCTCTCCATCCCCCTGGAATTTCCAATATTGACCTTCCATGGGTGGGTATGGATATTTTCTGGAACGGCACAATAAAATTACCGATGATGAAATTTTTGTGTTGATCTTGATCTTTTCATAAGGTTTTGATGCAAGTTATCAGAGAGCTTCACCAACATCATCACCTACTTGACATGTTAACTGAAGTCAACAAGCGTGTGGCCGAGAAAGCTAGCAATGAACTATCTGATGGTGAGAACATTCAGATTCCAGCTCCTGTTCACACACTGAGGGCTCAGCTGTATCTGTAAGATCTTTGTGGAGGCAATCGGATAACAAAGTCATCGACAGATTGGCTGTTTATAATAGTAACATTAAAACAGTTTTATCAATGAGTTATAAGTGAGTTGACTAGAATCTGTTTTGGGGGAGTGTTCCATGAGAGTACTCCAGTGTTGCCTGTGTTACTTCCTAGCAAACTGGTGATATTTAGCTATTTCAATTTACGTTGTCGGATCATAAAAGATTGTGTGACAAAACCAAAAGGTGATATGGATACAGAAGAAGTAGGGTGCTGCGCGTGCTGAATACTAATGAGATATAGAGACATGATAGCAAACCCAATTTTTGTATGTTAAGACATGTGAAAACAAGGGACATTTAGCCACATTGAAATTAAGAAGAATTTTAAAAACTCAAAGCCATGTGACAGTGAAGTTAAAGCTACAGAAAAAGGAACCCAGCGAGGTTAAACAAATATTTGCTTCCACATGCAAAAATACAAACTTGTATATTTCCTTGAGACCAATATATGCAAAATTCCAGTAAATACCCAGATCACGTTTTGGTCTTGTCTTGTAAGCTGGACAAAGTTATTTGAAATAGCTGCATACAGTATGAAGTATACAGTACAGTTTGGCAAACACAAACCAAATCAAATGGTGCTAATGACAGACTATATAAGTACATTTGTAAGATGATCTATCATTTCAGCTGTCTATGAACAATTCCAGTTTTTGAAAATTCAGTCAAACCTACTTTCAGACACCTCTATAAATTATATGGACACCTTCCTATTATGGACAGTTCACCTGGTCCAAAAGAAACCAAAATTGATACGAACTCTACCTCTGTAATACCACGTACAGTGAAACCTCGATTTAACGAAGTGCCAAGGGACTGTGGAAATGTGTGTAATACCTGGATATAACTAATTTTGCGGAAAAACAACCGAAATGTTCGTTATATCGAGGTATACCGGTAGTTAATAATTGTTTTTCACGCTGTTGCGTTGCACTACCCAGTATTTAATGATCTGAACGACTGTCAAAAATAACATTTGTGCTTTAATGTCCAATACCCACAAAGGTATGGACATATGTCTTCGAAGTTGTTTTCCTATTAGGATTTAAGTATTTTCATCCTTGTTGGTCTGTTCTACATTCATCTTTTGTCGCTTGTTAACTGAAATTCGTTATATCGGGGTACATTTTACGTTTGGGCTTCCGGATTGTGTTCGTTATAACAAGGATTTCGTTATATCGAGGTTTGTTATATCGAGGGACTGTTCCATACATTTTACTGTAACTTTGGCCGGGCTGAAGAATATCGTTCCTTATACCGAGGACTTTGTTATATAGAGGTTCGTTAAATCGAGATTCCACTGTACAATCTTCCCTGTCTCTTTGGTGTCTGTATTAAAGAGGAAATAGAAATATTTCAAGCTTTTTTAGAAGTTTTCTTGAAATAATGTTTGAAAGAAGTCAACTCTTTCTAAGTCGACAGACACGCACTGTCAGGACTGGCTCCAAAACCAGGTGTCCATCTTTCAGAGGTGTCCACCTTATAGTGATGCCCATTAAGAGAGAGTTGACTGTAGAAATATTTTGAGCTTTTTTAAAAGTTTTAAAACCACTTACCGGTAAATTTTCTCAAATAAATTTAACTTATTTCATGATAAGAAAGATGTACATTTAAGTTATTGTATTTAATTTATAAAGAAAAGCAAAAAAAGATATACCGGTAAAACAGATAAATTAGAAATAATATTAAAAAATCAAAACAATACTAAAACAAAACAAGCGTTGTAAAATTGTTTGTGGAGATTGATACATAGTCAGGGCAAAAAATGTTTTTTTTTTGTCTGTGAGACTGTGTTCATGTATTTATTTTAGCTATTTCTATTAGAAGCAAGACAAAAAATTTTATGCCTTGGGTGGTTTGTATTTAATGTTCATGTAGCAAGGTGAGACACATTTTTTTAGTTACAAAGTTATTTTATTTTATGTATGTCTATCTGTATAATAATTAAAGGTGTTAAAAGTAGATGTTTCTGGAATGTTGGTGAGTTTAAGTGTATGTAGGTGGAGTACAATGAGCAATCTTTGACTGTTCTTCCACAATGACCAAATGGTGTTGAAATGATTGGGCATGTCAACAAATAAGGTAGTGACATGGTGAATTAAAGTTTACCAGCAGCCAAGTTTGTCTTTGATGCAGGCTTTTTAAAATCAGACATAATCTCCAATCATTTGGGGGAGCAGGGATGGCGCAGTGGTGAGAGCGCTCGCCTCCCACCAATGTGGCCCGGGTTCGATTCCGGCCCAGTGCCATATGTGGGTTGAGTTTGTTGTTGGTTCTCGCCTTGCTCCGAGGGTTTTTCTCCGGGTTCTCCAGTTTTCCTCCCTCCTGAAAAACCAACGTTTCCAAATTCCAATTCGACCTGGACAGAGGACCTGCATGAAAACCAGCTAGCGCTGATGTGGCTTCCTCTCTAAGTATAGCAATATATCTTCATGTGCTGTTAATTGGCCACTAGACAAAATAGTGGAGTCATTTTACTGTAGTGTTACATTGGCAGGCAACTGAAACATAATCGTCAACTTGATGTTTGTTTATTGCCTGTATTTTCAGCTTGAGTTTGATAAAGTTGTTAATTTTAATTAACAAATAAATTCCTTTTGATTAGAGAAGAGACTGGTCATAAAATTTTGGAGGAGAAATTTAAAATTTTGGGGAAATAATAAGTGGTCCTCTTGAAAAAATTAAAAAACAATCTTAAGACAGTCACCTCCTCTAGCTCTTTTGTCCCTTCTTTTGTAGCCTGTTGGAAATTTGTAGACCCTTTCCCAGTTACTCCTTCAGTCCCCCCTTCTCCATCCGTTCACTTCAATTTAGTGACAGTAGCTGCAGCAAGGAGCCCAAATATGTAATCAGAAGCAAAGGATGACTTTTGATTGGATTTGCTACAGGAAAGAAAATGAACAAATTAAAAGTGGTCACTATCGGGCTCCTTGCTGTAACGGATTGAACAACCCAGGGCCTAGTGCTGTTAAAGTAAACTAAGCTAGGTTAATACGCAATGTTATCTCGAAAAAACAAAAGGGATTTGTATGGCAAAATTACCTGTAGTACATGCAGACTCATTAAAGGCAACTTTACGAGACGCGTATCTAATCATTTATTTGATTTTTTAGCTAAGGAGAGATTAAGATTCGGCTTCCCTTGCGAAAAATAGCGTCTTCATTGCTTTTCAGTTTCCATGTTTCTTTTCTCGAGCGAAGGTCGGAATCAGTAAGACAAGAGGCACACAATACACTGGGTCAAATTATATTTCGACCTTCCCAGACATGGGACCACCATTTTGTAGAGTCGTCTAGATCTGAGGGAAACGAGGCAGGTAGCGCGAATCACATGTAAATTCAATAGAAATTAATTTCCGCAAAATCATAGTTTTGGTTCAAAGGGTGGTCGGGTAGATATCGCTATTTATTAGGTCAATAACTAAAATCAGCCAGTCAGATTGTTCCGTTCCCGGCCCAGTATTTTTTTTTTAATATTGGACTGGGTATTGTCCCGAATGACCCTGCGCGAATTCATGCCTTCTGATAAGATTGCTTACAGAAACGACAAAATAAACCTGACTTATTTTTTTCTGACCAGAGAAAGTCCTCGGTCAGAATCCCCGAGCGTTCTCAGTTTTGTCCATTCCGCTTTTCGATGTATATCAGTAAAAAAAATTCATTTTCAGCCGTGTAATAAATCTCTTATAAACTGAAGCTTGCTTGGGACCGTTCTGGGAGAATACTGGCCCTCGGTCTTACAAGTACGACGTCCGTATTGCCAAGTCCTCGGGGCATTATTTTTTTTAGAACTTCCCTCGCGCTTGGTTAATAAGATGTATTTATTTTACCAGATAGATCACAACCCATTGCAATTTATACGGCCGGGAGGTAGCGTTTTTCATCCTCTGAACAACTTTTCCCTGGGTATTCAAGGACTTTAAACTAAATATACCTGGCAAAACATACTGATCAAATCTGACGGATGTAAACGTGCCAGGTACTCGCAATCTTTTTTCCGTTTTCTTTACATTGTCTGTAAGTAACCGAGTAGTATTTTATACTAAAAACTTGTTCCGAGGGTTTCTCCCTCTCTCTGGAGGGCGCTAAAAGAACTAAGATCCTGGTAACGAGGTTGCTCAGGCGCAACTGATTTGCACTTTTTTCTCAGCTATCTTTATACTTTGGAAATATTGAATACTACGGAACTCTAATTTTAGGGAAATAATGTAACTTCGGATATTCATACAAATACGCGCAATATCTCGCACCCTACTATCGAAACGGTGGTCACGGACTTGAAACGTTTACATTTTAACGAAAATCGACGAAATGTTTGCATTTTACGTTTGCAATAGTTAAAATGTTTATGTAAATTGCCTTGACGCAATAAAACAGGTGTTTAAACTAATAGAACAAGCCAAATGTAAAGAGGAGATACGTGACTTCCTGTTAGACAACAAAGTCGCTGTTAATCGTTCAGTTTTTACTAAATTTGCGTTTGCCTTTCTTTACCTACTAACGTATAAATAGTTTATTACTTGTTTCCAAGCTTTCTGACATTTAAGGCGTTCTTTTAAAGAACGCCTTTCATGTAGCAATATTATTCCAATCCTTGTAAAAATAGCATCTATAATTATTTTAAGAAAAATCAACATATACACAAGATTTGTATCTCATTGCACCTTGCAAATTTTGTTAGAAAACAATCGTCGCCAAAAACAAACCCAACAAAAAGACGTACGTCATTACCTCGCCTGTCACTCAACACTTTCTTCGTGCATCACGTGCGCCAATCACAAATGCAGCTCACGGAAGTTGATGCAGTTGATAGGTTTTCTACTTCAGAGAGCAAGAATAACTTGAACAAGGACGTTTTAAATATAAAAATCTCTGCGCGCCACAACGTTTGGAAACGAAAAATAAGGAGTATAAACTGGTTCTGATTCGCATTTCATGGTTTTGGTCAGATTAGCGTCTGGCTGCTTGATGTGCAAAAGATATGGAGTTTATTCTGGCTTTTTCGCTGGGATTAGTCAAAGAAATTTACTTGTCGATAAGCAGCGGTGAGTTAAAACCTTATATTATTCTTTATATTCTTATTTTGTGGTTGAATTTATTTTTTTTTTCAGTATGATTTTTGCATGTCCCAAGTGAATCGCCACATAGCGTGAATAAAATTAAACAAAATTTCCATCGAAGGGCATTTTAAAAATGGGAATTATCCTTGTCGCAGATTGTTTGACAAAAATGAGTTTACCAAGGCAAAATGCGCTTTTTTCCATTTGATAAATATTTTAGCTCCGAGGTGTCTACAAAACTGCAAATGGCGCACAAGTGTTGATATATAGTGACACTTAATATTTTCCTTGATGAAAATTAATAATCAAATTAAGCTAGATCTTAAGTAAGTATGTACTATATGTCTTTACCTTGTGACATTAAATTTACACGAATTTTTCATACGTTGTACCTTATTAGCAACAGAAAATTGAAAATTTGTGCTTTTCAATAAATAATAAATTTGTTTAATATTCATTTGAACGTGCTGTAATTTTTTTAAAGAGGACTGAAATTGCCTATGGAGCAAGCAAAAAGGCACTGTACGAATTAACCATGAGGTGAAATTTTAAAATTTTCGAAAAAAAATCTAGGAAATGAACTCAATTTAAGTTTACTCACTCGCTCTATGCGTGCGTGATAATGCAATCTTCTCATGATCAAATAGCAACAACAGGTTTATTTCCGTACAAGCTTAATTTTTTAGAGCCGAATATTCCAGTTTTATCTCGCCGGAGCGGTTTTAACTTATCTTTCAATTATAATACTCCCAGCGTTCTCTTACTTGAAGCAAAAGCATAATGTTTACTCAAGATTTTGACGTAAAATATGACAGGTAATTTAATTTAATGTCAACATAAAATAAAATAAGTATTTTTCTCCTTAATCTATCAAAGGCTTTGCCGGTGATAACAGTTTCGCAAAATTTCGACCGGAAAGCAAATTGCGCTAACTTGAAGTGTCTTTCGCTATTAGCGATTTTTATTTCGACATGTAAATGCAAAAAAGGTTTAAGTACATTACAGTACAGTTAGCTTTGAGGCTTCATTAGTGACCGAAATGATAAAGTGCCAAAACGTGCATATTGAAAAAGCTTTCTTGAAACCCTCAGGCAAAACAACTGAAAAAACGGCGAATCATTCGGTTTCTTCAGATACTATCCGTTTTGTCCACGATTACAGATTCGCTCTTGTGAAATGATTTGGATAAAAAAAATTATACACGAGGACGCTTCCGTTCAGGAGTAGTATAGTACTGCGCTTTGCGTTAACGTTAAAGCACGCGATTTCGCGTGATCACGCGAGCAAACATCAATAAATGGAAAAAGTCACGCACTTTTCTAACAATTTTACTTTCCTCAAACACTTTGAAAAACGTTAGGCCGGTCTATATATAGATAAAATACATTCCGAATTAATAGTAATATTTATTTATGTGCTTAACATTTCATCAAAAGGTGTGTTAAAAATACACGCACTATTTCACTATAGAGCAAAGATTTGTTTTGGTCATCTAATTCATCTGCTAAATAATTGGTAGCCATGCCTTGAAGCAAATTTCAGGTTAGTTTAAATTCGTTCAGATTTTAAACGGGCCAGTTCATGCTATTTTAGGAAAATCCCTGAGCTGCAAATTTAAACTGATACTAAATCTACATAAACACTAGTTTAAACTCGTAGCAAATCCATAAAAACACACACAAATTTCCAGGAAAAAAAACATTTAATCACCTCCAGAGAACTGTATTGTGTTGACAGTAATAACATATGAAAGCTAACATTAACCCTTACTTATGGCTTCGGGCAAAATGTTAGGTTTGGGGAGGGGTAGGTGAGCAGTTTCCCAGAAACCTAAATTGATCCTGCAAGCTTTTGAGCAGTACTTTTATGTGGTACTGTTTGTTACGCTGTACAAGGTGGTTCTAACTTTCAAAGCTATGGATGAAACCCCAGTGTGTGACCATTCAAATAAAAGCTATTGAGCAGTACTTTTATGTGGTGCTGTTTATTAGTACGACGTGGTTCTAACTTTTAAGACCATGGATGAAATCCTAATGTGTGACCATTCAAATGAGGGCTACTGAGCAGTACTTTCATGTGGTGCTGTTTATTAGTACGACGTGGTTCTAACTTTTAAGACCATGGATGAAATCCTAATGTGTGACCATTCAAATGAGAGCTACTGAGCAGTACTTTCATGTGGTACTGTTTATTAGTACGACGTGGTTCTAACTTTTAAGACCATGGATGAAATCCTAATGTGTGACCATTCAAATGAGAGCTACTGAGCAGTACTTTCATGTGATACTGTTTATTATACTGTACATCGTGGTTCTAACTTTTAAGTCTGTGGATGAAAACCCAGCGTACGTTTAAGTGTTACGGTATGTAACATTTTCGTCTACAACGTGGTTCTTGCTTTTGAACAGAAGTATGTGGATGAGACCATTGTGATTGCTTAGTCATGTTGTTTCAACGTTGCCACTTTTGTTTATAAACCTTTGGCACTATTGATAGTGAATGCGTGGGTTTTACTTCGGTTAGCTACCTTATTTAAGTATCACTGAATCTCTTTTTATTATAACTCTGTCCACTGAAAAACTTTCGATCCTTCCCGTTGCCTGTTGATTTATCAAGGAAATTATCTCACCTTCTAGGTGATGTCGTCATGTAATGATAATAAAGAATACCACACACTACAAATTTCCGCATTGATTTCAAGTCACCACAGTCAAAAATTAGGCGACAGAATTCAATACAATATTACATGATGCTACCTTTTTGCGGTGACGTATTTTTGGCGTGTTAGTGTTCGTAAATGAACTAAACTGTTTGTGTAAATGGTCGAGAATTGTTCTAATACTGGTCTATGAGTGTTTTATTTACGAAAAAAATTTAAATAAAACGAAAATTCAGGCCTATCTTGGGTAAAAGAAAAGTTTTGAAATTCTCTTTATCAGCTAAATAGCCTAAATTCCCAAGTTGCTGAGTTTTCTCGGCAGTTATATTTTAAGAACTACAAATATGTTCATTGACATTTTAAGTGTTCAACAAAAGAACTTCAAATATCACCCGGGAAACCAAAGTCAAGTGAAAACCTTTTACGTGGTTATGAATAAATTTGTCATTAACTTTATGACGACAATATTTATGTTATTCGACAAGTGAGTTTTTCGCATGGATCATTGAAACAATTCAGTGCAAAGCAAAGCGAATTCGTTATAGTTTTTTTAATTAGCAAAAGAATCACATGGAATTTACCAAATCGAAGTTCATTTTATCAGAATATTGCAATTACAGCGGCGACAATATTGGATGTGTTTTCTTGAAATACTTTTGCTCCGGCGACTTCTGTTAAGAGGTGAGTTCATGTCGAGTTTATTTTAAAGTTCCCTTTAAACAGGTTGATATCAACATTATAAAATCAGAGATTACTTGCCTCAAAACACAGAACAATACGTTACCCATGTAACACATTTTCGTGTCTACAATTATTCACCCTTTAACTGAGATTTTAGGCCGGCACGTGTATTGTGGAGTAAATAAATTAAATGCTAATTTTACCTTGTAACCTTTTGTTTAACGGAAGCCAACTCAGTGCGACACGAGTAAACGAATGCTGTATTAAAATGGCTTTTTGATTGTTTTCTTAAGTCAAAAAGCTTTTTATGGCTTTTTTTTTTTATAAAGAACAACTGTTTTTAAAAACCAAAGCTGGGAAACATGAATGTACGGGTATTAACGGTATTTTTAATTCGGGAAGAAAATGAAACTGAAATATGCTATATTTCTAGACGTGAAAATTACAAGATTAAGATCTCAATCGGCATGATCACTGAAAGTGATTTTTAAAGGGTTCTTAGTTCATAAACTCGCCGCAGTACTTCACTTTACTGATAAAAGCATGCGAGCGTGATGTTATTTCAAATTTCAATGTTACGCACGGTTATCAATTCAGTTTCAACACCAATTTCCGGCTCTTGTATCATATAATAAGAGAAATGTATTTCCATATCTTTGCTAGGGAAAACAAACAAGCACGTCCTTTATAGAATGATAATATTTATTTAGGTGCCGTTCCATGCCAGCGTCAATGAAATAATAAATACATTTTTTGTTTTATAAACAATGTTACAACTATGAGCTCCTGCAGGAGAAAATGCAGAACGGTTCTGCATTTTCTCCTGCAGGAGCTCATCCTTACCAAAAAATATAATACATTTAGAGTGGGAAAGATGAATACATGTCGAAAGTGTTCATTATATGCAATCTCACTGAAGTTGAGAGCTTGTTTTACAATCTGTCACTGGAATGTTAAATGAAAATTTAAATAACTTTCAAGACGGTTGGTTTAAGTTTCCCCGATGCCATAAAGAGGGATTTAATAATCAAGACCTCGAAATCTCTATGGTAAAGAAGCTAAAGTATGTGAAAGCGTTTTCATTTCCTGCGAGTTTAGATTGGCCAGAGCGCTTTTAAGTGCCCTGGATTAACCAATAAGAAACGAACGGACCTGTCGACCACACCCCGAGGATTTCGCAAAAATGGCGCGAAATTTCACGCAGTACTAAAAGAGCTAAAACCAAAAAATTTGCACCGCTCGTTTAAGTGATTTGTTTTAAGAGCAAACCTCTAAATCTGAAATTGTAAGGAAATTTCCGCAGATTCGTGTTTGTTATTTTCGAATTTCATAAAATAAATCCAAAAGCATATCACATATGCTTCTGATAAATCTTGTTGGGGTTAATGCGCGCGCGAGCCAGCGCGAGGCTTGGCCGTTTTCTTGCGCGCGCGTTAACCCTAACAAAACCGCCAGGTACTTGCTACACAGGCTGAACTCTTACATGTTTACATTGTTTAAAATTATTTGAAACAGATAATTAACTATTTTTCTTGCACAATGCATGTTTTAAAACAAAACGAAATGGCATGGAATATATTTGTACTTAATTTTTTTTAAAGATTTGCGCGCGCGCGGCAAAAACTTACGTATAATGAAAGATCACGTCACAATGCAACAGAGCGCAGCAATTTGTTTCCCGATCGAGGAAGACGTTCGTTTTATAGAAGCGAGAAATTTGTTGCTTATTTTGTTCAAAACATGGGTAACTGTTACTCTCGCCCATGCTGTACTGCTGGCGAGATTGAAGAAACACCCCCGAAGAGATCTGGCTCGGAAAAGAGCGCTAATTTAGAGAAAAATTCCTACGGTGAAAACTCCGTACGAGGGTCGCCGCATTCGGTTGGTGATCGGCTGAAGAGAGTAAAGAAGTTGTTTCGCAAAAGGAAGAGCAAGTCAAAGAAAACTGACGAAGAAAGTCAGAGCAAGGAGCTCGCTTCGCAGCTTCGCCAGTCTATAGAGAAAGAAGGCGACGAAAAGATCAAGAAGGCAAGTGAAAAAACAATTATTGTGGAAGAAAATGCTGTAAATCAGGGCGCGTCTACATCGAGTGAAAACCCGTCGAGCTCGGACTGGTCGATTAAACATTCATTTCTGTCCGACCTTATTTCTTTTAAGTCCTTTAATGCGGACGAGGATGACCATGGCGAGTTTGGCTTGTTTGGCAGGATTAAACCGATTTATACGACAAGATCGCCAGGAGAAATTTCGACAAGATCGCCAGGAGAAATTTCCAGTAAACTGGACTTGAGTCAGGAATTAGACCCCGAAATCGCTGCATGCATGTCTCAAGGAAGTGCTCTGAGCAGTCCCAATTCGTTGTTCCAGAGTCAGGAAATTGACCCGGAAATCGCTGCATGTATGCCCGAAGGAAGTGCTCTGAGCAGTCCCAATTCGTTATTTCAGAGTCAGGACTTGGATCCGGAAATTGCTGCATGTTTGCCCGAGGGAAGTCCCCTAAGCAGTCCCGTCTCTCCATTTCACGTGTCCCCGGTGCGCTATATTCAGCCTGATGGAGACGCTTACCGAACAAGCAGCAGCGGTTTAAGTTGGCTTTCACCCGAACCTTCTGAGCCACCGAGCCCAAGAGTTAGAGCGCGCACCAGGGTGTTCAGAAGGAGGCGGAGCAATTCCGTTGAAGGCATGATTTCCAGCAGTGGAAGTGAAGGAGAGGAAAACGCCCTCCCTCAGGTGCAAGCCCCGTCTCCTTCCCCACAAACTCCAGCAGAGAGACGGAGACGATATATAAGGAATATCTTTGAAAGAATTGTACAAAGAAACAGAGGTAACCGTGTTCAAGAAGTCAACTCCCGCGGTTATCCCCAGTCCACCAACAACAGCGCCACCCGCGGTCATCCTCAGTCCTCTAACAGCAGTGACATCCACGGTACTCCCCAGGCGTCCCGTCGCAGTCCGTTGGTGCGCGCATGGTTGAACATCCTGGGTAGGAGCTCGCCTCCATCTACAGGAAGAGTCACGCAAATTTTAGCGCGCCCTCATGACGAGGGCCAAACCAAGAAGGGCTGTAAGCTTGTGCCTGTTATCACCACCGAAGTAGCGCTCACTGCCGAACAAGAGGGAGCGTTGTCCCCCTCCGCGGAACAGAGGTCCTGGGAAGAAGTTTCAGCATCACCATCTCCTCCCCAGAGCTCTACCTCAAGCATTTACTCTTTTCAATGTGAGGATGATATTGAAATCTGCTCTCTCGCGTCGAATTCCAACATCGACGCACGTCCCTCCGATTTCGGAGGGACGTGAGAGCCACGCCCTTTACAAGTACTTGGCCTCAAGCGTCCCCGGAAATAAAACGAACCAAATAACGTCGAACCAAAGCATCATGGGTAAGTTCCTTCTATACCAGGAAAAGGGGAAGGGTGGGGGGGGGACGGAAAGTAGTAAACTAATTTGTTTTGGGGTGAGGTAGGGGATATAATTTGATTGCGAAAATCAATTAAAATGAAGAGGCTGGCACCACGACAAAGGAAGATTAAGGCCACTTTTTTAGATGCTATTATGTAAGAAATAATTAACGCTTCTAAAATATAAAATTACAACGTCAATAATAGTAGTTTATGGTTATAATTAACTACTATACACGACCAAAAGTGTTTAGCGGTATATGGTTACAATTATGCAAAAAATAAAAAAAAGGAAAAGCGAAAGATTTTAAAAGATACACTGATTAAAAGCGTAATAAAAAACCTGCTGGAGAACATTTAAAATTTTGTAAAATTAATTTATGTATATTCTTTCATATTTTATTGCCAGGGTTGGGGGGTGGTGGGGGGGGGAAGGTTTCCAGGGCGCATTTTCCCGACGAAGTGGGAGGGAAGAACCAAAGAGACAAGGTCAAGAAAGGCGGGAGATAGTCGATGAAGTTGTTAGGGATAGGGAATGGAGGATATTTATGATTTTACCGGAGAGGTGTTGAGGAGGGAAAGTAGTCGTTGAAACCTAAACACCAGAACTTTCGTGATATTCATGGAATAGCAAGCGGCATTTTGCTTTAATTAAGGGTCTTATAAACAGCGATCAAAATAAATAACTTCTACCAAAATTTGACCTCATCACAGATTAAAATTCCGATGCAATTCAACAGCTTAGCGTGCTCATATCTTATTTTGGAACTCTCCAAATCTTCTTATCGGCTTTACCTCCAGGATACGACGAGATGATGTTTTAGAAGACAACGTAAATCACCACTCCCTAGGACATACATGCTAAAAAATGACATTTCTCACGCCAATTCCCTGGCTTGTATTACCTAAGCTTTATTCCCTGCTGTGCGTTTTATAGATCCGTTTGTGCGTGAGCAAACTCTAGTCCATAACGTGACTGAAGTCACTGGGAAATTTCATGTGACCGAAGCGCGACAACTTATGCTTTACATGCAAGGGTTTCCCTTTACGTCACTCTAGAATCCCGTGAGTCACACTTGTGCATGACGTTTGCTTTGTGTACGTGTACCTCTGCACAAGGCCCGGGCAGAGACTGGTAAGGAGACGCTGGAACTTGTACTTGTGGAAATGCCAAAATAGTAAATGTTCGCCATAAATGTGCTGACAAATCAGTTTTGCCTTGTGTTGTGAAATAAAAAAAGTCATCTCTCTAATGTCATAATTGTTGGAAAGAATCTCAGGACCTAAACCATTAAACTGTAGGACAGTCCATCTTTTTAGAAAGCTACATTTTGAACCTCTGGACGGATCTAACAAACTTTCTGGAACCGGCCGTAAAAAAACATTCGTTGAACTTTGTCACCTTTGGTTTGAAATTTCATATCTACTTTCGTGAAGGAGGCGCGAGACTCTCGCTCTCCACGCGGGCTGTTCCTCGAACTGCGTGCGCTAGTAGTTTCCGCCCAAGATAAATCGAGGCAAAATGAGGGGGATAATCTTTTGTTGCCCTCGCCCTACTGATTGATTTTTTTTATTGGAAAAAAGTAAGGATACGCCTGCTGGTCGTCTGATATGTCTGCATTTTTTCGATATTGTTTTATGTCCTATTTTTATTTTATTTCCTTGGTGGCCAGTTCGAAATTCTCATAACTGTTTCGTTTACTTTGTATTGGCATTTCGAGGAGAACCTGAATTTTGATCACTATATTAAGGGCTCTTTCTCATAATTCTGGTAGATAGAGATAGATAGACATACCTTTATTTTACACGATTAAAAAACTTAGAGCCAAAAGCCTTTATAGGGTCGTGTAATAAATGTTAAAAAATATTAATTATTCAAATTGCCATAAAAATATATATCTAGCATTAAAATTTACATCTATAAAACTTACTACATCTATCTAGAGTTACGTTTAAATTATACTTCCAAAGATAAATAAAATCTTGTCTTAACAATTTGTAGAGGAAATTGTCGTTTAACTCAATCGCTAGCAATGCATGCGTTCTCTCTCGTCCAGAATAATCCAGACACGATCACGAGGTATCAAGGTCCGCGCGGAAACCGAGCCCAAGACGCGTGTTGCTAGAAAGACACACTTCGATTTGTTTATTTACCGGACGGAAATACACAAATATATTGCGTAGACCGGGCGTGAACTACTCATGACAAAATGGAAAGGAAATACGTGTTGGCTCTATTGTTTTCTTCGACATTTCTTTACACTAATTTGCGGAAATTAAGTTTCTTTTTAATTGATTTTTAAATATACCCGGTATTGGGCAATGAAAAAATTGAGCAATTGAAATTTAATATAGACGGCTCTGTTTATTGTCTTTTCTTGTTTTTTTTTTTTTCAAACGCGAAGAAAGTATAAAAGGTCAATAATTTATAAGGAGTGTGCGAGTGACCAAGATTAAAGATGGCGTGTTTTTCAACTTTTATCTCGTCAAAATGTTTTCGGCTTCTGTTGATTTAAAGGAATTGTATCGCCTTTCAGGAAATAAAAACGCATTCACTTTAACAATTTGCGTCAACAAACGAGACCAAAAGAATTTCACGAGCAGACAAATATTCGATGAAGTAGTTTCCGATACCTCAAACACTTGACCTTACCACAAAGACTTCATCACGTGAAGAGAACCCAACACAATGTCAAGAGGATAAAGCTCGATGGGAGTGGTGGGTGGGGCGTAGAAAATTCTTAGTGGGGTAGTGAGATGTTTAAATTCTGTCCTCGGTAGAATAACTCAGGAAAATACTTGATACAAAATAAGGGGAAATCTTCGTGACTGAAAAAGCCGATCCCGTATCATATTAAACAAACAACGGAAATAATTGGATATGATTTTGTACGAGTTATCGCACTTGAATACCAAAAATTATTTTTCAGGAAATGCCAACCAAGGTCAGTCGTAAATTCCGTTGATAACAGCGGTACTGTAACCGTTAATTAGGAAATGAGATTTGTTTCGATTTTTTGGCTCGATAATTACATGTAACAGGAAAACCAATCAATTTTTCATTCCGGGCTTCTAGGGTCAATATCTTTCATCATGACTGCCTCGATCAACAAAACTGCTAATGAAATTGTATTCATGTAATAAAATATTTGTTTTGCACATTAAACCTTTGTTTTCTAAAGTCAACAGAAGGAATCTTAAGTAAATTTTCCAGGCTAGATTCCATGTGGCATTTTGTATCGGCTAGCGTTTTCGTGTCTAATTTAGATGTGCTCTGAATGGGGCCAGAAAATTGTGGCGGTATTAAGTCGTTTTTTCCCGACACTATTTTTGCCCTTGACGTCAATTTCAGTTTACTGAATTGATTACAGTTTTAATTAACAGAGATTAGAAGTCCTTCTGTACTTTAAAAAACTTGCCAACTTGATAGACAAAACAATTGTTTTTTTTTTCGCGTTTTGATGGTTTACATTCTTTAAAGACAAGTTTTCCAAATCTCGTCTCATTGAAACATCTTTCAGTGCTTTTAAAAAATCTGTTTTTGTGAAAGCGCCATCGTGGCTCAAAACTTATTCCATTAGGCCTTGTAAGTCTAGAAAAACAATGCTTTAGACAGTCTTTTCTCGCTTCAAAGAATAAAAAACAAAAACCGTATTGTTAAGTCTTAAGCCATAAAAGCTGACCAGGCATTGTAAAGAAACTAAACCCAACCGACGTTCAAAAACATTTTGCATAGAAAACATGCACACATAAATATTTTAGTAGGTAATTATTTTGATTGTAAAATTGTGATTTTGGTACATCTAAGCTTCAACTTCACTCTTGTAAAAAATCAAATCTCACACAATGTCAAAATCGGATTGGTCTGTATCCAGTTTTTCTATGAAAACATTAAGTATTTCGTAAACAAAATGTGAATAAAATGATGCACGATTTATTTTCTTTCGTTCACTTAAACCAGCTTAAGCAGACTCAGCAGAAAGCTTCTTTCTTTAGTTATTCAGCTTTCGTTCGTCCTTCTTATGGCTGATTTGGAGCTTATAAGAGAGCGTTTGAGTCTGTTTTGGACACAAAACTGTTGTGTTTATGGAGGAGGCTGTCCGGCGAAGCATTCATCGTGTGTTTTGATTGGTTCTCAGCGAGTTGTAATTATCAGGTCATTACCATGTGACGTCATCACGCGGGGCCCATCTCGTTTTGTTCAGAATTTGCATGTTGGAATCTTGTGACAAACTGTGGCCGTACTTCGTTCATTTTGCTCTAGTAACTCAACACTTGCGCTAGAACGTGCAAAAGACACCTATACCCGTTTAATACTTTACAGCGGAATCGATCGAGCACGTGCAAAGGGTTCGAATTTCACGTTCTTAATCTACGATGATCTGAAGCCGTCACACGGATATAGAAAGCGGTCGTCTCGATTGTTTTGAGTGGGGAAGATAGTTTCCTGGCTTCTTTGCCGACATTTTTCCTTCCTGCAGGCAGCCTTTGGTTTATTTATCTTTGCTGCGTAAGGAATGAGAGCGGATGTAGTGTTTGGTAGTAGTTCTTGACGATATGCCCGAAATCGGTGAGCTTTTATGCCGCTTCGGCGAGCTTCTTGTTATGTAAAGTTTTGTGTTTAGACGGTCGGTTGTTGAAGTTGTCAGATTTGTTTAAAACCGCGCTATCTTTGCGAAACAAGAAATTGCTAAAGCCTTTATCGTGTCAGAAGGGATTTAAGTGTTGTTTTAAGTGCTCTCTGTTTAGAAGAGGTTGAATGTGACTTGCTTTTTGAGAAAAAATCGTGTTAGTTTTGTTCTAACACCGTGTTGTGTTGTGGTCTAGAGCGTTCCTTCAACTAATGTGACACTGCTTTTGTATTCTAGGTCGGGATGATTTCGACCATTATGAGAAAGGTAGGGCAATTGACATCGTTTCTTTATATTTATTTGTTTAACTAACGACTGCAGCATAATAATGTAGCCTTGTCGGATTTCTTTGTGCTCTGTACATAGTCGGAGCGAAGTGCTGCATATATAAGATACCGTATATATTATGTACATTTTTCCGACTACTATTTAATTTTTCTCGCAAGCCATATACGTTTAATAGTCGAGGGATGGCCAGATTATGTTAAATTTCTTGAAGCTGCAATAAAATTGAGAATATTCATCGGCATTATTCGAGCCTGAGGCGTTTGAGAAAGCGTTTTAGCTCACGAAATTATTGTTTGATCAAGTTATTCGTAAATGGCTTTCAGTTGTGAAACCATTGAGTACACAAATCTCTTTTAATTCTAAAGTTGTTGGAGGTCTCGAAACAAAAGACGGTGTTTATAAGCCACAAGAAAAAGTGTTCTTGCTAATTTTAGTATTTATTTTCTTCTTGAGATGAAGAATTGGAAATGTATTTCAAATTTTATGGAAGAGCATCGCGTTTTATTAGTTCGGTCATTGCTTGCATCTTGAAATTTTCGAACGAATTGCTTATCCTTTCCTAATACTTTATTTGAAACGAAGCTTACGTTTTTAAGGAACGTGATTTTTGTATAATCAGTCCCAGCAGGTTGAATTATTTCTTAACAAAGTACATTTAGAGGCGCCCATATTAATATTAAGTCTTACTTAAAAGTTTTGTAAATACCAACCTTTGAACCGTTTCAAAATTCAGGTGAACGAAGAGTTTGTCAGGGAAAACTATGTTCAAGCAATGTTCAGACGGAGAAGAATTATGCCGTGAAGGTACGATTTATTTTTTTGTAATTAATACACGACTGTGATTGATAATTGTGGTTCGAGTGTCTTAACATTTTTTCACTCTCGCAACCCCAGAAAAATATCGTGATTTTCTTAATTTGCATATGGTATCCACAAGCTAGCTGTCAGCTTAGTTCATGAGCTGTTACAGGCTTATCTGTCTGACTGGGGCTTTGATCGTGACCAAAATTGAGAAATAAGTCGTGTGATTAATCCATTATCACCCTGTAATGTACATATATATCAATAAAAATAATATAACTGGACTATTAAAATTAATTAAGAACTTTGAAATGGTTTCTTGCAAGGTGCATGGATGTGTGGGAGAGGTCTCTAGCTTCAAAGTCTTATTTTTAGAACATACAATTTCTCTTTCATTCTGTGACTCACGTTTCATGGAGTTAGGTCTTACAGGTCACATTATTTTAGGAGATTTGTTACATGAGCATGCTATTGCATTGTCTCCAAAAGATTCAAAAACTCAAGAGAGATACTAACATACAGCTGGCCAAATTAAACAGATTAATACAACTGATGGTTCACAAAAATTGTATAATGATTTCTACTACTAGGTCATTTCTTATTTTGAAGTACACGAAAATTGCCAAAAATAGCCAACCTAGCCCATTTAATTGAATTAACTGTAATTTAAGTCCAGTCAGGGTACAATGTGTGGGAATTATATCAGGAATTGCAGAGTAGAGTCTTGTTCTAGATCTGTTATTCTTTAGATTCCATAAAGGCTTTAAGGCTGTTACAGCATATATAAAATATGTACATATTTACACGCTATAGTAAACTTTGACAACAGCTATACATATAGGACTGACAGTTTAAAGTAGAGGAACAACGAAACATGTTTACTGCAGTTATTTCTTGGAAATTGGATATTTGGTAGCGTTGAATTGATCCATAGATCAGATATCATAGAAGCACAGAAACTGAAAGTCACCAGTGATAAGATTTAATTTTATCTTTGTTCAAGACTGGCATAGTGAAAATAAAATTATGTTGATCTTTTCCAAAATACACCGATGTGCAAATGAAAAATCTCATTTATAAATAAATGTTACCCTTGAGTTTACCTTGGCCATGTAGGCTGTTATTGTTTTTTTGTTATCAATGTTGAGATACAGATAAGTACTTGATTATTCAAGGTTCAGATTTTCATCACAAATAACTGACCAACAAAAAGCTAACTTCACAAGGTTGACTTGAATATGAAACTCCAAAGAGATCTGCATTTTTAATTTTCCTTTTTTTTTATAGATTAAGAAAAAATATTAAAGAGAATATTGAAAAAGAAATTGTTGTGGGACAATTTTAGTTGTAGTAACTTGGCAGGGAAGGAGACTTGAAGATTACTTTCACCCTTTTTTATTGTCACACTTGTAAAGGAAATATTACAAAACAGGATAAAAAAAATAAATGAAATGAATACCAGTAGTTTTGAAAATTTGAAAATGGAATGACTACTAACAGTTAAATTCTGCATTCAAGTTTAATGTAAAATTAATGACAATTTCTAATCATTGTTCTTTGGTTACACATTTGAGCTGTAGATAACCAGTCCAGCAAGGTTCACATTTTGTTCCAAAATAACTGGGGCATGTACGTGGCTTCTAAATACGGATATGAACTTCTATTGCACATAACTGCACTTATAGAAGTTTTTCATTGTTCTATTGTTATTAGTTTGAAGATTACAGATAGCCAGTTAAGCAAGTTAGGTCGTGATCCTAAACAAAAATAACCCTAGGCACGTATGTTAGGTTGGTCATGAAAAACTGTAATTGAAGTAATATCTTATTATTTTAAAATATTTTAAGAGCAAAATTTGGAGAGTTTGGTGTAGCTGTGTTGTTTGTGTGGCGAGTTTACTGGTGATGTTTGCTATATAAAATAGAGAATGTGTTGTACGAAATCACAAGTTCAAATCTGGACTTAAATTGAAAAAATTAAACATTGATTGTTCTATTGTTAATAACTGATTAAGAAGTAGATAAAGAGTTGATCAAGGATCTCATCTTGACCTTAACTGTAATTCAAACAATACAGTAAGGATGGTTGAAGAATCCCTGCACTACAATTCACTACATTTTATTTTGGTTGCAAGTAATACTGAATGTGAATGAGCATGGCACAGTTATGATATTATTTAACTTTGAAAAATATTTACCATTCAATGTTTAATAGACATAATAAGAACCAGATTCGTGATTACAATCTTTCATAATCATTCACTGATCGGCATTTGATGAATTTTATTATTTCCTTTCTCTGTAAAATAACATTTCAATCAATATTTTATCTGAATGACAAGCTTTTTCCAAACCACTTAAAGTTACTTATTAAAAATAAACAAATAATTTTTTTAAATAATGAAACTGGAAATTAGTTATCGCTGGTTTAAGTGAATTGTCAAACTTTTCCCCTGGCAAATGTTTTAGAGTTCAAAGATTAATAAATTAAAATAATATTTACAAAAGGCTTTAATCTCAATGTTTGTCTTAATTTGTAATCCGCATAGATCTGTTCATTATACATTGTATTTGTAATCTTCACTACATGTTTAATATTATAACTCAAATGTCGCAAATGTCATCTGTGGATTAAAAAAATAAGCTGTCAACAAATACTGTTTTGATTAAATTGACTTATTATACAACCTTCCCTTGATTTCCAAGTGTTTTTCAAAATGTTTTTTTTTGGGTAACTGTCTTGAGTAATAAAATACCATGCATGCTTTATAAAGTGTTTACACTAATTTGCGTGTGTTGTTTTAGAAGTACATAAAAATTGGGGGAGATAACATTCCCGCACATACTAACTTTGTTCCTGTTGAAGACATGACCAATATCATGCCATCTCTGTTGGCTAATAAACATATCGACTGACATTTTTTAAACTGGATTAATTTTTTCTTATGTAGATCAAGCTAAAATTAGTTTTCACCTTGTTAGTGGCCTGCACAAACTTTGTTCTGCAACTTAAATCATTTAAGGCTAGTTTTGGCAAATAAGTTTGAACAGAATGGTAGTTGTTGTTCTATAGTATGTTTACTATATTAAGATACTTCTGAATGCCAATTCAGTTTGTTTTAATCATGGACTGGAAATGCTTTATAGAATAATGATAAACTAAAATTAAAAGATAGTTCTATTGCCGCATTAGCTTTGATGTACATATTTTTGTACTTTAATATAATTAATAGGGGAAAACATAATATGGTTCTTGTAACAACTACATGTAGGAATTTAATTAAGAGAGCGTAATCTAGTTTTTTGTGTGATTGCGAAATAATAATTGTCTGTAGACCTTATCTCATTAGTCTGTGATGAGAGACAAATGAAGTTATCAGGAATTGTACTTCACATTTTAATGCAATTAAATTGCAATGCAAGTTTCAGTTGAATTCATTCTAATCCTGTTGATTTCTCTTTTACAAAACTAAATGATCAATGACCTTGGTTATTGAAAATTTGTTTATTTTGATTATTTTATATTTTGAAAGGCAGTAAGGTCATACACAACTGATCTATTGTTCTTCAAGAAAAGAAAAAATTTAGAAAATTTTAAAAATGTCTTTCAATCTGAGGGAAGACAAAATAGCACTCTTTTGCTAGGCAAGAGTTCAAAAATTTATTATTTTCCTAAATTGCGCTATTTTAAAACAACAAAAGATAAAATACAACAGCCCTGCTGGTTGGAGTGATGTTTACGAAGTGCTGAGTTCAAAACATTTTTAACAATCTATTTTTGTACACGACTTTGTAAATATTCTTATGTGCACGTAAATTTAGCTTTTATTTTGAATGATTCATGACAACTGCTGTGATTGTAGAAAGCAAAAAATATAATTATTTTTGTACATTATTTCCAGCAGTTTCCACATGTTTATTACCTTGTCCATTGCGACATGGTTTTCGTTAACTTTTCAGTTATTTATTGCCTTCTTGAATGACTTTTGCCATTTTAACCTACAGACAAGACAGCTCACCTTTAATTTTCAATATGATGTTCGGTCTCTTGCAATCAAAAGCAATAGCAGATGATGCATGTACTTATTTTGCAAGCATGAGATGCCAAGTACATGCTTTATATCACATGCTTGCGAAATAAGTACATGCATGCGATTTAAAGCACAAGCTGTAGCATCTCCCTACGTAGACTTCTCTAAAAACACTTTCAGAGAAATAGTTACATGACTGTGTACCAATAATGGAGTATAATTCTAAAAAAAGGTGAAGGTGAAATATTAAGTTAAAAAGCTCAAAAGTAAGTTACCACCCCTTGTCTCGTTTCTCGAGAGACACAGACACAGTTGGCTAAAGACCATTGTCTATTCATTGCTGTAAACAACCAAACTGCTGGCTTAATGTAGTTTAAAATAGTTTTGAATAACTTTTGTGAGAGACCTGCACATGCTGAGGAATCTATTATTATTAAGAAGAAGCTAAAATAAATCCAAAGTCAATTTTCATAACATCAGCTGTAGACACAGGCTTCTAGAGAGTATGATAACATTAAATTATTCATAACGTTATTTTGTTGTCCTGCACTAAAGCAACCTGTTGGCAGCACATTTGCACTGCTTGCTTTTTTTAAGTCATAACAAGAATCCTCACAGTGTGTGCATGGATGTTGGATTTCAATGTCTCAAATACATTTAAATTGTGAATGCCAGGTCTGTCACCATGAAGACTGCCAAGATGCCAACGGCGGCCATCCCCTGCTACTCTGTTTAAGGTGTGACGAGGTTCACCACCTTGGTGCTGGTTCAAGCCATGCAAGGTTCGACGTACCGGGTAAGGTTTTTATTTTGTGCCGACCGGTTAGCTCAGTTGGAAGAGTGCGGGACTGTTGTGCGGAGGGTCTCGGGTTTGACTCCCAGACCGGACTTAACACTCATGGTCTTAAAATAACTGAGGAGAACATGCTGCCTTTGCAATGACATCTGCAAATGGTTAGATGTTCTTACTAGTCTTTTCGGATAAGGACGATAAACTGTAGATCCCATCTCCTGCATCTTTAGTGTAATGTGGTCTGCAGGGGACGTTAAAGAACCCACACACTTATCGCAAAGAGTAGGGCATGGAGTTCCCGGTGTTGTGGTCTGGCCTTGTTTTACAGGCTGGTATTTCACATAGGGTTAACGTCATTGCACCTTTCCCCCTTGGACAGAAATTATTGTCCAAGAAAAATTACTATGATTATGATTATGATTATTTGTTTTCAAGTGAGTGTGTTGGTACACATTGCATTACCGGCAGAACCATTGACTATTATTAAATCTCCTTTGTACTGATTTCATATGAATTGACCAGTTATTAATAAAAAATTTTTATGAACAAGCACACTGTAATTTTTCAAACACTGCTTGAATGTCAATTGTTGATTTGGTGGAGGAATTTCTTAAGCATTGGAACAGTACAAAATGCAAAATGTCTGTTCTTCAAATCCCTTTCCATATTATACACTCCAGGTTATACAAGGTTGAAAATGATCCCCAGACCCCTTCCCCCTCCTATGAAAATTCGAAGTGTGCCGTGTGTTGGGGTGTGTGCTTATTTTCTAGTTAGAGTTACTCATTTCTTTCAATATTAGTTTTGAGAAGTTTGCAGCAAATTAATCAAAGCAAAGTTGACAAATTTCCATATTCTCAGCACCTTTTCACTTCAGTTGGTAAAGTTGACATTTTTTTCTTTTTTCCCTTCAGAGAGGCCAAGTACTCATATAATCAGGACGCCTTCAAATCATTCAGTGGGATCTGATTCAGGAAACGAGGATGACCTTGAATCAGAACCAAAAGTGTAAGCCTCAGCTTCAGTTATGTAGTTAAGAAATAAGACATTTTTTGTGTTTTTTGTTTTAGTTAAAGAAACAAATGGAAGGGTCATAGGCAAGTGTTTCCACAACAATTATGTCTATGTCGTGGTTGAATTTTACCTTTGGTATAATTTGGTATTTTCCTTTGTTCTGGTGTATGGTAATATATGCTAATGAATATAAAACAGAGGAAAATATCAGATTGCACCAAGGGTAAAATTGAACCACCAAATTTATGTAACTATATGTAAGTTTTCAAGCTCCCTTTAAAACTTTCATGAGTATTATTTTTTCTTATTTGGTTGAAAGTTGGAGTAAATTTTTTTTTAGCAGTAAAAAGAAAGATTATTAATTTTACTCATTTATTGTGATAATCAAAATGTCTCTTTCCTCACACATCAATATAACAACAGAATTCACTAGTTCTGTTTCTATAGAGTTATATTTATTTAATGTTTCAGTTGATAATGCCTTAAGATGCCAATATTTCACAATGTAACATACATGTATCTTTAACCTGTTCAGTTGGAAGGATATTAATTCTACTGTATGTGAACAGTTTCTTCCTTCCTCCCTCCAATAAATAAAATAAATAAATTTAAACCCAGTGGCCATGATTGATGATTATGTTGTGGTTGAAATTTAACTTTGGTTTAAAAATTTTCAAACCAGTTTAATTTTTATTTTTCATTGTTTCGTTCCCATCGACAAAATCTGAAACAAAAGGATATAAAAATCAAACTGGTTTAAAAGAATTTAGACCAAAGATAAATTTAAACCTTAGCATATACATTGCACCACTATTTTGAATGGTATTAATCTGTGTATTTCATAAGCCATATCATTAGAATTGACAAGACTATACATCAAAAGAATATCCCATACTTGATTAGCTTTTTTTCATTCTTATTATTTGTTCATCTATGTATCGAATAAGATTGTTATAACTATGAGATGTGTTTACCTTAATCCTGGAAATTTTTAAGGTCTGGAGTAATGTTACAATAAGCAGAAGAATATTTAGTAAAGCCATGATCAACATAAAAGGGGAATATTGCTATCCAATGTTTTTAGATCCCAGCTTCTAAAATTTCTAAAATGGAAATTGTGCTTCTTATTGTTGATTTAAGTTTTATCTGTCTGTGGTTAGAATAGTCTTAGCCGAAGATATTAAGAATTAGTTGAGATTAATCAAGTTATCCCAATTTCCTGTCTGATAAACTGTAGCATTCTTTCTCCAACTTATCTGGTGTTTAATCGAAGTGGGTATCCGACCCTAGCTTGATCTTGATTTTTTGTCGTACTTATCAGTAGAAATGTAACTTGTTTTTTTATATCTATTGGTATAGAACTCTCTTCTACATGATTTTAACTCCTTATATTAAAAACAAACATGCCCTACCTTTTCCTGATTATTGATTCATGTGGAGGTGAATACTGTACTCAATAATAATACATTTTAGTTATGAGACAATCCGGAAGCTCTTTGTGTGCACAATATTCGGTTTTCCCCAGCTTTTATTTTCTTCTCTGCCATATTTGCAGTCTACATCCCAATCAAAGAGATACATGTTTAATGGCTATGGTATATTTCTGTGATTGTTCTTAACAGCGACAAAAAGAATCGGGGTTACTCTTCTGGGAAACGCATGTTCAAACTGAGTACTGCAGCCAAGAAGAAGCCCCGAAGACACAATACCGAAGTGAGTGTTTGAAAAAAATCTTGGTTTTTGTCTCTGTAGTGCCTGGTGTACAAATATTTGTACAGTAGAATAGTTTGTTATTGTAATGGATAAGACAAGTCTCACACAGTTATTTAGGAAGTTGTGGATAGGTTTATTTTATTTGATTACATACTTGACATGCCATTGAGTTGTGTGAGTACCAAAACGTAGAATTGGTCTACCATCTTTCATTTAGGACTTGATCTGTTCTTTTATGCCATAATTTCTTTGTACATGGACATTTTGTGGGCTCTAAAGCTTTTAAGACACACATTTTGGCGCACGGTATAATAATATATCATAAGAATTAGTTTCAATTGGGGTACTGTGGTACATTGTCAATGTCAGTGGTATACTATTCTGTCAACTATTTCCATGTGTGAACTCTGTTAGTAACAGTAAGCTGTTTCTCCTCCTTGTCGTAAATGTAAAGCTACCATTTGTTCTATGCACATGCAGACTCCCTTTGAGTTTTATTAAGTGTCACATTCTAAAAACTGAAATTAAGGTTTATATTTCCAATAATATTATTAATAGTTACATGTATTGTGCGTGGTGGTTCTCTCTATTAATAATTATATCGTAATCTATTCTGAATCTCCCAACAAAGCCAATGCGATCCTGGTTACATGACTGTGTAACTTCATAAAGTCAATGTTTTCTATTCTTAACAAAGTTTATAGTCGCCAATCAAAATAGTTTCTCAATGCGATTATTTCAATCCAAGGTTATAAATAGTAATTCAATTATAGTGATATTGAGTCAATATTTCAATTATAATATAACACGCAATATTCTGTGCTGACTTTTATTTTTTTTTAAATTCTTTTAAGGATCCTGGTAGAGAATTCTTTAGTATTAAATTTTTCGACAGTAGAAGTGGTGAATTCCACATAGATGTTGTACCTGCCCTGAAAGGAAAGTCTTTGAGGTAAATCAAAATACCTGTACTGTTTAATAATTGTTTACTTTGATCTGTACTCCTCAAATGTTAGGTAATATTTTGATACGCTTTTGCAACTGCCACTGCTCCAGGTTGACATGAAAATATTAAAAGAACTCCTGTCACTTGCTCCTGCAAGCAAAACATTGCTCATAATTATCTAACCACAGCTTTATAATTTAAACTACACAATCTTGACACTTCAGTGTTACATTTCTTTAAAACTACGTACATACACATTTTACAATATTTTATTTTTTGTGGGAGGCAAGGTGGCCCAACCGTTAGTACGCTGAACTCCGGATTGAGTGGTCTGGGTTCCAGCCCTGGTAGGGGTCATTGTGTTGTGATTTTTGGCAAGACATTTTATTGTTATAGTGCCCCTCTCCACCCAGGTGTATAAATGGGTACCAGCGAATTTAATGTTTGGGGGTAACCCTGCAATGAACTAGCATCCCATCCAGGGGGGAGTAGAAATACTCCTAGTCGCTTCCTGCTACTGAAACTGGGATAAGCTCTGGCCTGATGGGCCACTAGGCTTGAATGCAGACTTTACTTTTACTATTTTAATTTGTACCTTGTTACAAACTGTTTTTAATTTCCTCTCTGGCAGAGACTCTATTGAACCTCTTTTTGAGGCCCAAGACTTCTCATTCGCCACCCATTCTGTATTTTTGGATTCATCAAATACGCCATTACCATTAGCATTTGATACTTTTCCTCTGGGCGGAAATGTTCTACATGTAAGAGGTAAGGTACTTGGACCAGTCTGTTTTCCCCCACAATAATTGTAGTTAGAATTTCTTTAAATGCATGTTGTAGTTCAAAACAAATTTCAGGTCAAACTAGTGTGATTTTTCTTTTTCTTTGTTTTTATGGCTAGTCTGACACGCATGTTTTGTCTCTAACAAGAGACTCCGCAGAGACCTTGTGGTGAAAGCCATTTCATTAAACATTGTGTTCGAAATCTCGCTTTGTTCCAGATTTAGTACCATAACCCTTAAACAAAAACCAAAAGCTATATGCAAATCAAACTGTCTCTAGTAGTTTGAAATCATTTTGACCTGTTATTAAAGCTTCAACGTAATACATGTAAGTGTCAAAATTCATAAATTGTATTCTAATTTTTTTTCTGAAAATGTTTGGTTTAATTAAGTTATTGGAGATGTTTTATTTGTCAGTTCATTCTGCAGACCTTTGGGTTTTTACCACAAGTTCAGTAATTAATCATGCAGTTAATGTGAATTTAGATTAGTTATTATCAGTCTAGCCAACTCAGACAAAAAGCTCATCCCCTGATCTGTCTAAATTTATAATTCCTCTTAATTTAATTTGTCTGTAGTGTAAAAACAGTGAATCTTTGTGTAAAATATTGTGATCCTTCACTTGCACGTAGCCTTACTCAAATGGAGAGTCCTTGAATGTGTTAAACCAGCCATACAAGCCATAAACTCATTGCGGTATTTTGTAAAAGATTTACAATGTTTTTCTCTTCAGCTAATGAAGATTTCAAGGTTGATGAGCGGGTAATAAATATTGTGAGAGACGCTGATGACAAGAGTAATGCTGACGAGACAGCTCCTCGGCCAAAGAGCTCTTCCTTCATGGCACGGTCAGGTTCCTTCACTACTAAGGGCAAGGACAAAAACAATGTTAAGAGCAATGAAGAAAAGGAGAAAGAAAACTCTAAAGACGACAAAATATATCAACAATTTAATAAGAATGTAAGTTATTTGCTGATTTACTTCTAATAAACTCCTTTAGCTACGTGTATGTATGTAAATTGCCCATTATAGATTATGTGATTCTCTCCAGAGAATTGTACCTTACATGTAAGTTTTTTCTTCTTGAAATTATTCATTCATTTCCATGTGAGTTTGTTTAAATTTGAAAGAAATGATTCAAAAGGTAGCATCACATGGTCTACAATCAGACAACAAACAAACAAAGCTAAAGAGGTCTATTGGTATAGTATTACTAGCTGTATATGGCACGCATATGGGGGCGTAATGGTAAGTGTGTGTTGGTGTCTGGATCAAGCAAACTGGGTTTGTTCCCTGGCCAGGGTCACTGTGTTGTGTTCTTGGTAAGACAACTGAATTCTCACAGTTCCTCTCTCCACCCAGGTGTATAAATGGGTACCAGTGAATTTATGATGGGGGTAACCCTGCGTTGGACAAGCACGCTGTTTTAGTGCTATGGTCGTTAAAAGATGACCCTACTTTCTTACAAACTTTATCCCATCCAGGGGAGAGGAGCGGGGTTTCAAATACTGCTAGTTGCTCAATGATACAAAAACTGGGCTAAGCCCTGGTGCCTATGGGTCACTTTAGCCCTATGCCAACTTTACCTTATTACATGTACTAGTTTAATGTTTTAATATGATCTTTACTTATCACCTCTAAATTAAATTTTTTGTATTCTCAACATCAGACACAGAAGGGGAAGAAAAACATGGAGGCACTGTTTGGTAAAGAGTTTGGAGGTACCATGCCTCCATCACTTTCAAGTCCAGTTCTTCCTGGTGGAATTCATCCAAGTGGTGGCGGGACTTTGCCGAGACCCAAGTCAGCCAGCAGTCGCCTGACTGGGCTGTTCAACCAACCTAAAACTATCAAGGTATAGCATTGTAATTATTTCATTTAAAGCTCGTGAGGGGGGGGGGGGGGTGGAGAATTAGTGGGCCATTGTGAGAAGTGGCTGTTGTAGACAGGTAATTAGCGGCAAAGTGTACAAATTGACTGAGGTCAGGATTAAAAATCCTGGCTGTTACAGAGAATTGGCTGCTAGTTGAGGTTAGACTAGACAATGTTTACCTGGACTGATTTCAAACAGATCCAAATGCCTGGAAAATCAGACTATTTGTAAATACTTTATTTAAGCTTTCTGATTACACAGGACCATTCTGGAACTGTTCTGAACGGAACCTAATGGATCCAAAACTGGACTTGCTGTTTTTGCAGGTCCATTTTTGGATCCCTACCAGACCAGTTCCAGAAACAGCCACAGAAGTACCAGTTGTTTCCATGGAACTGTTTGGAATTGGTTGGGATCATTTTCAAATGGTGCCATGTAAACATTCTGGTTAGCTGTGGTTTGGTAAGGACTTCCAGTCAAGTCCTGTGGAAACATAGACTTAGCAGGGTTGCCACAGGTCAGGAAATGGTCAGGAAAATTACCCGTAAAATTCTTAAAGGTCAGGGAAAAGTCAGGAATACCCGGTATTTATTTTGAGTCAAGGAAAAGTCAGGAAATTTCATTTTGAGTCAGGGAAAATTGACATTATGAAGAAAAGTCAGGAAAAATTGAAATAAAACACTGCTGATTTCATCCAATTGATGGCTGGAACAAACATTTCAGGTCAATTTGATCTCATCCATGGTTTTTTCATGGAAGTGGAGGCTGAAGTCCCCTACTATATCTGACATTTTGTATATGTTTGGTCAAGGAAATTTTATTTTTGTCAAATTTTATTTTCGTTTTGGAAGAAGACAGGGAAAAGTCAGGGAATTTTGAAAACTGATGTGAGTGGCAACCATGCTTAGTTTGTAGGTTGTTAGAGTTGACTTATTGCTGAGATTGTTTTCTTTTTGGTCAGGAATCTGATCATGCATGGACAGTTTCTCCTGTCAACCTTGAGGAACAGCAGCTTTATGATATCGTGCAACCCTATTATTTGCAGGGGACTCTAAAGGACTCGCTTGACCGGTATTCCTTATATGGCTTGGAAGACAGTGCTGATTATGATTGTGGCTTTAAAAATGAGATTGAGGATCAGATCAAACTTGTGAGTACTTTGTGAAACTTACATGCACAAATACTCTGAGTATGGGTAATTTAGTGGGTGCATTGGGAGAATTAAGTTCTTATGTTATCTATAGTCATGATTGTTCTTAGCATTGTATGGGGTGCCATTTGTAAATTTATTATATTTAAACCAAGTTCATACCATGCTCTCCGTAAGGAAAAAATGGCATTATTTTGCTTTAAATTATAATTAATTTACAAGTGGCCATAGCATTGCTTGCTTGTCAGCGTTGTGT